>NW_017100131.1:0-95199 GCF_001263275.1 Habropoda laboriosa | reverse complement strand
TCCCCCCCCCCCCCCCCAAGCCCCGTAAAACGAATTGTTCCTATCGTGAAAATGCCCCCGTGAAAAGGAGATGAGCACGCTGACGCGTTTTATTCGGCCGATGTACAGAGACTCGTACGGGGAAACTGCAAGCTTTATATTCGTGTGCCTCGTCGTTTTATTTGAAATAGCACCACGTTATTACTGTTATTCGAATGATAGAGAAAAATGGACCCGTTTGAAGGCTGCTTTTTGATCAATTTGAACGACGGTTGAAAAATGCATCTTTTGAAGGATGCCAATGCGCCAAATAGCAAGGGATTCGAATGGCAAGTGGAAAAAGGTTCAATGAAAAATTACGATGGTTCGTTTGCTTCTCGCTCTTGTTTAAGCATTGAATTCTTCAGGGTTGTTTCAAACATGCAAACCGTTTCATCACATTTCGTTCGTTTTCTTCTTCTTCTATTTGTTTTCCTTTCCACGTCCGTTGAATACAGTTGTAACGTTTTCTGGGAGGTTTACTGGGAAGTGTTGCGAGCAGGAGGAAATTATACGCGTGTAATTTTTTAGTGAACAGTTTTGGAACAAGTTTATTTTTGTTCTACAGCATGAAATTCAGAGTAGCACAAACTCAAATATTTTCCTGTGAAAATTTCTGAAGCAAAAAATATTAACTTGATTCTCGACGAGGTACAGTTGAGAAACGATGGTTTCTTTTTAAGAGGTGTTCTATATTTTTGCTTTTATCATTTGACAAATAAGCTAATTTTGCATGTAAACGAATACACATATTCTCCCATGACTTTGTACGAGGTATTTTTTTTCCAGTAAGGTTGCGATTGAAATGAAAACATTTTACATCATTACGATATAAAATTCGTCGAATAAAACATTGGATATATAAATTATTTATTGCGTGATGCTATTTGCAATGTTTAGTATTACAAATTTTTGTAAATAAATGAAAAACTAGGGTAATCAAAATTTGATGAGTAGATATATGTTATTTCTATTATGACATGGATCGTATTACTCGATAGTTATCATACTGCCATTGCAAATTTAAAAAATCTATTCAAACAATCATATTGTGTATAAAAAATAATTATCCTCTTCTATGTTCCTCACAAATCTACCTCTCACGAAAAAAACGCTGGAAAATAATAGGAAAAAGACCCAGTATACTTTAACTGATGTACAATACTAACTTTAGCGAAACAATATCATTTAAATCACATAATAATCTAGACCTTAATGTAGCATACATCAAGGATGTAATTGGGCAACATACTTCGAAGCATGAAAATCGTAACACTGATCCCATATTAGAGAGCTAATAAATCAACCAGTGGTAAGAAGACTGAAGAAAAATTGGCCTAAAGACCTGGTCAAATAAGTAAGGGTGACCTGTCAATGGACACTTGCCCGCATCAAGACAAGAACTCTCGTCATATTTACTTAATACCCCGTAACGGAGTAGATCGTAAATTTGCATAGAAAGGGGAAAAAATGTGTACAAACGTAATAGGTGTCCTAAAACTTACGAACAGCAGTATATCTAATTTATGCATGTACACTCACTTACTAGTCTCACCATCACAGTTACCCGTAAATACCCAATGAGCTACAATATTCGTTGCAGCGTTTACTACGTTGACACGGAACAAGAGGGGAACCGAAGAAAATTCCAGCCCGCTCGTATTATCCTACGAAAATATGCACACGGTATTTAACACCTTACCTGACTTTACATGTAATGCGAATGGGAGGCAGGAAGCAATGATCTGTCCAGGTAACGCTGGACAGAGCCGTATCAGTCTATGGACGACTGGGGAGTATTTCCAACTGGCCGAGGCCGGTGGCTGTCGACACCCTAGCGTGGCCGTCGGCGATGCATCACTCGTGGAAACCCCCTAACGAACCGCATTTACATCTGAAAGGTGCGCCAATTACCCTGGCTGCGTTTTACTTCATCGACGCTGCGCGAGCCGCGCGGCTGCACACCCCTACCGCTATTTCACTCGAGCCACGATACCCGGCCATTTTCATCAGTTCGCGTTGATACCGTTTCGCTTTCATTTTTTTTTAATTATTCTTGTTGCTGCTGGTTTCGCTTCTTTTTTCAGGCGGGCGAGGGGAGATTTTATGGAGAAGAATTTCGCCTCTTGTTTTCCTTTTTTTTTTTTCAATGGTAACTTTTTGTATTTTCGACAAGTGACGTGAAGGATGAACGTAGACTCTGGAGGACACTTCGAAACGATGCACACTTGCAAGGGAACGTCCCGAAGTGATAATCACCCATATTGATGAAACATTGGCAGGTGGTAGTATTCAGAAAAATATTCGACACGTATTTCTTTTTTTCTATTTTTGACAATCGGCGATATTGAAAGGGTGAAAATCGTCCTTAAAAATGAGGGTAGTAAACATATTTGGTTTTGTGGGTGAATAACACGTGGTTGAAAGTTTAATACGAATATATTTGGTAATAACAATTGCTCAATAACGATAGCGATACATAAAAGGGAATATTAATAACCTGATCAATGCTCTCTTATTCTTTCTCTCGTATACACTCTCGCTCTCTTTGTTTTCATTAACAACGCGATTCTACTGTTTACTCGCTGCTTCTCTCTAGGACACTGACCGTTTCCCCAATCTCGAGTCGATTCGAGTATCAGCCATAGATCATGTCTATCTTAGAACGTTCACACAAATTCAAAACAAACACACGACATTCACGCCATCACTCACAACATATTATTAAAACCAAATCCACAGGTTTAATATCTTGAGAATTGTTAGAGATGGAGGAACAGTGCAAATTGACGAATTTTGTATTTTTCTATTCGTATTAAAAATTATTACTTCTTTGTTCATATTTCTCTCGAAATTTTATCAATTCTCCCGTATATTTGCGTATGTAGGTTACACATTTAAACATACAATACGGATAAACATGAATTCCGACATTTTTCAAATAAAATAAATAAATAAACAATCCTATTGTTTTTCAGAAATTGAATTTGAAGCTTTTGCTTTGCATGACGTACGTATGTAGATCTAGAATAAATGACTTAATTTCGTACAAAAATCCTCTATTATATAGTGTGTGTATTACCAGTGTAATATAAACATTTATAACATTTCTTAAAGCAGATTTATCAATTGAAGGATACTGTACCAAAAAGAGGATTAATATTTTCTTTCTTCAACAATATTCATCAGTTGGCAAACAAATTCTTCTTTCAACAATTCACAAACCCCTTTGATAGAGCTCGAAACTACGACTTACAGAAACACATTCAACATGACCATCGCGTTTCATACAACTCCGAGTCTCCTGAACAACTTAACCCGCATGCAGGATCAAGGCCATCCAGCCAGTGACTTTCAAAATTGTGTTTCGTCGTGCACGTTGATCCTCCAACCCTCTCTCTTCTTCCGTTCATTCGCGAGCTTGTCCTGATGGTGGAGTTGCGGAGAGGTCGTTACGCAATAGCGACGTAGCTACAGTTACTCCCAAAAGTATTCGGACACTAAGAAAACGACCATTAACCCGGTGCAGGAAAAAATATTACGAATATGTGTAATATGAACATTATATTAGGAATATAGCAAAAATGAATATTTTCAAAGTGTCAGAATATTTGTGTAACGTAATAATTTATTACAATATATTTATTATATTAAAACGTAATAATAACAATACGTAATCCAAAAGTATATATAAATGATGTTTCATAACGAAAAAGTATCCATCCTTGTATATTAAGCCGCTGCACATGAAATGGTGGGTTCATGAATGAAACTTTAAACCACAATAACGTTGCCAGAGTACTTTTCATTAATCAAAATAAGCTTTCGTAGATTCAACACATTTCTGCCAACAAATTACAAGTGCATTTAACCTGTTATTATAAAATTCAGAATATTGGTAAGAAATTGCTCAAACCAATTTTTAATTGTTGCCTCATTGTTAAATATTTTGGATTTAAATGCTTAATTGAACTTTAGGTAATCCGTTTACTAGCTGGTCCTATCCCAAGTACTGTATTAACCCTTTGCACTCGAACATCTTTTTACTGCAAGGAAACAGCTAATTTTGCTACTTGCTTGTGCTAAAAAATTAATACTTATTGCCTCCAAAATTGATATTTAGTATTTGTTAAAAAATTGATGAAATTTTTTAAAATTAACATGGAAATAAATCATACATACACTATCGGCCAAAAGTTTGGAATCACTGAGCACTGCAATTTACACAAAAAATTTCCAGAAAAAAGTCAGCGACTTTGAGAATTTTTTATCATTTGAATCAATTGATATGAGATAAATTGATCAATGTAGAATTGAGATAAACTTCAAATCTATAAAAAATTAGCAGCAGATTTAATATTGATGAAAAGTGGGAGGTAATGTATATTGACAAATATATTTTAATTATAATACATTTCATTAGAAGTTGGTTCTTTCAAACTATTATGGGAAGTCCATAGACCTGTTGTTCTGTAAAATATTAGCTTCGAGAGAGCCTCGATTATTTGTTTACCAAATGGTAAACAATGATGTCGCTTCTGAGTCGCACAGGGTTAATATTTTGTGTTACCGCTGCTGCACTATGTCCCAGGTTTAATATTCATAAAAAAAAAACCACTCGAATTTCATTGGAAACCATTTTTCACGTCTAATAACCTAACCTAACTACTTAACTTAACTTTTTCCAATGAAACAAGTGAACCCAAACTTTTGTCCAGTAGTGTATGTACCTATCTCAAGATAGAAACTTAAAAAGATATTTTCATTAGACGTAACCTCGGAACAAACGTTTTGGGGTTAGGCCAGTGTTGCGCTGATAGCCTCATAGTGTCTGAATTTTTTTGGTAGCAACTGTATATCGTGTCTAACAGGCTCCGCGCTCAGGTTAATTCCGGTTGCCTTAGCCGGGCTTTCTCCGCCACCCTCTGCTTTCAACCGCCTTCCCACCACACAGCCCGTGTATGGGCGCACAGGCTCTGGGCTCACGGCAGCCCACTTTCACCTTCGCGGCCTTTTTCGGGCTTGCGTGTAATTAAATTCTCTCGCGTCGCCAGATCGTTCGACCGTGTCGCGTAAACGTCGTAATTAAGGCTGCGTGTATAATGATCGCGACAGACCTGGCCGTTATTTCAGCAGCGTGCTGCGAAGTCGTGTCACAGGAATCATTGCTGATCAACGTGCAAAACGTTTGAACTTTATCCGCCTCTGTGACACGACTGACGAACTCGAATAGGGAGAGAGCTGAATTTTTTGAGCAAACTGTCTTCTCGTTGGCGAATGGGAATTCGCTAGGATTGGAAGGGGTTAACGGAATGATCCTTGATATCGAAAGGGGTGAAAATAAAGGGGTTTTGTTATTATTAAACGTTTTATATTATCTAAAGGTATTTTAATCTGATTAAGAGAATTTAGTATTATGGAAACGATCGTTTAAAAAATTTTGGTATGTGCTAATACTTTTTGTATCCACTATGTATGTGTGCAGTTGTCAGTAGTAGGTTATGGGAGACTATTATACGTAAGAATAAGCTTTGTTAACAGTGTATGCGTCTTTCCAAAATTTATAGTAATTGTTATGAAAAATTATTTACGTCATATTGTACACGTGGTTCATCATGTTTTTTAAATTCTTTTTCCTTTAATAAGTAGCTTTCATATGGTACATTTTAAAATAGTTTGTAAGTAAAGGGTTAGTTGAAAAATTTGTCACAGATGAAAATTTAAGAACATCGAACATGTTTTCTTCTATAAATGTATCATTATTGGAAAACGGAAGGAAATTTTTCACTCAGCAGTATACTTTAGAAATATTGCAATAATATGAGCACAAATTAAAAATTCCATCGATCGCGTGTTTCTTTTCGACGAATTAAAGTATATAAGAGCGACAAATTGTTCAATTCCATTAACGTTGAAGTATTACATTTTTTGTGAAACTAAAGATACAAATATAAAGAAAATATTTCTGTGCTCTTATCTTCGTTGATAAATTCTACGACGACGAGATATTTACCAGGAATCAATTACAACGACGTGAAAATGATCTAACGAGGTGAAATTCTTAACCTTAAAAATATACCGAAGCGGTTTTTGTCTGTCTTATAAACTAGGTATCTCACCTTAACGGTGAGAAATGTGTGATGTAAAAACAGGCTTGACCTACTGGCACCCGCAACACACAACGAACGATGAACGAGGTGTGTCAGGAGAAACGAGTTCGCCTTTCAGCGGTACTTAATGAAGGCGTGAAACGCGAGCGATAAAAATTCAAATAGCAAAGCCTAATGAGTTTCGTGAGCTTTCTCGTGCGCAAGAACAAACAGCCGGATTTCAAACAATCACGCGTCTCCGTGACAGGAAGCTATACTCGCAGTTTTCAAAAGAATCTTTTCAGAAGTTGCCGAGGCAACGCTGGCAAATGTCAATGAATCGTTCCCAAATGACGTCACGCCTTAGCGCTCCTGGCACATGACCAATGCCAAAAGAATTCTTTCTAAAAAACGTTATTCCAGAATTGGAATATTAAGGAGTGTTTCATATACGGATTTTATCGCTGACATTTTTTCTTCGAATATTTTTTCAAACATACTTAAATTATACGTTACTAACAGTTTCTTTGATTATACGATTACCACTTTGAAACGTGGAGACAGTAGAATTTCTATTATTGACACGATCAAAATTATCGGTTTGGTACATAGTGTAATATCTTTGTTTCCAATAAAAATTTACCAAAGTTATCCATAGAAAACATTTCGTCTATTGTTAAGCTGTAGATATTTATTTTTTAAATTTGCAACGTTTTGTCACTCTGTATATTGTACAATACTAGGTGGTGTGTACTATCAACAACTTTCGAAAAAGGAGCCTAGTGTAGCACATTAACACTAGAATTACCGACCGGGTCAAAATGACCCATTAACACCTTTCGAAAAAACGTGAATGTTCAATTCTGGCAAGTATTGTCGTTTGTAACTTTCCGAAATTATTTTCTACATGTACGCTTCTATTTGTATCGATATGAATCTAATTTTCCAATCACGGTTCACTTACGTAAAAATTCACTTTAGGAAAGTCGCTAATGGGTCATTTTGACTCGGCTGGTAATTCTAGTGTTAAATGTAAAAAGTATGCTACAATGAAACAGCTTGTAGCACTAATTTTGCACTGACTATTCTGCATACATTTACAGTTCATATGTGAAGTATCAATTTATGTACATTCATTATTTATTTATTAAAGCCAACTTATGGCACTGTTAACACGTCATTCTTATTGAGCTTAGGTTCTTTGTATTGTTCCATTCTTGAATACTTGGATTTCTGTTTAACATGTCTTGGTTTATTTCGAATATTTTTCATATACTTTAACTTAGCTATCTCGGCGCGTATATTACTCCGGCGGAAGTGTTCTGCCACGCACACGCGGTAAGGATTTATGGTTAGACAGAAAACTGGCGTGTTGATTTGGAAACCAAAGATTTCAATCCCAACAGTTATTAAATTCCCACACTAGTAAAAAATTCTGTAATACTTTAACACCATACAACCTGTCGTATCCGAATCATCCAGACCTACAATAATTATCTTTTCACGCGCTGACATTAATTTCCCTCAAACAAAAATTGATTTACTCTCCGCAACGCATTTTTACTCGGTATACAAAACATAATGAAGAGCATCACGTATGCAAACGGCGCGTTGCTGGAAAATTCTTGAAGTAACCGATAACGAGGGAAGAATTAGATTTGCAATAAAGAAAACTAAATATACCGCGTGTCCTGTTCGCTATTTAAAGAGACAACGTTGTCGCGGCCAGGCGCGGAGTGGTAGCGCGGCAAGTTAGCTATTTTTGCCAGACAACAGCCTGGAGGGAACACTTTGAACTTTGGCGCGTCCATAATTTTCGCGGTCGCGCGCCAACCATGTGGAGAGTAATGCGCGCGTCGACCGCAAATGGTTAGAACCATGCGAGCGTCGCGTGTACAAGATCAGGATACCAGAAAGCAGAGAAATTTCTTTCATCTGTTGCATCGATACGTTCCATCGACCCCGGAAAATTCTACATTTGATTTTTCTTCCAATTGATGACAAAATTCTTGGTCGGTGGTTATACGACATTCGGAATGAAAATTGAGTTAACGGGTTAGACTACTTTGGCCTTTTCTTTTTAATGAATCACCATCTCACATCATTTTTCTGGTGTTGCGTTAATCATTTCTTCTGATATCTAGCTGTCTGAATTATGATATCAATCGTGAGCCACCTTAGAATCATATTTAATTGCTACCTAATATTTAGTTTCATGGATCATGGAAGATAATTCAACCAATACTTAAATAAACATCAGAATAACAATACAGTAAAAGTGCAGTAAAACACTTTTTTGAGAAAATATTTGTTAATGATAGAGGTATTATATATACAAAATATCCAGGAATTTTGCAGTCGTTCTTTTAAAAAAATGTAATCGTGAGCATGCCACGAGGTGTACCTTATGCCTCAAACCAACTTTGTCCGATGGAATATTAAATAAAATTAAACTGTCCTTCGGCTGATGTAGAATTTTTTTGTTTTATTACACAATTAAAAAATTCCCTTTATACGCGGAAATGTAGTCATTCGTTTATTCATAACCCGAGTAAAAATTAAAATAACGAAAAAATCTTCACACCAGATGATATAAAATGTATAAAAGAATAAGCCTGCAAAATTTCCAAAAAATCAATTACACAGTTTCGGAAAACGCGTTTAAAGTTTCCGACACGAATGTGTAAGGCTACGTTGTTAAGCACTCGGGTACTAATTTCCGCGTACTTGGAATATTGCACTAGGTGCCGTCTGAAGATTGAATGTATTGCGTTGAGAGTCTGACTGAATCTTTATTATTCCTAATGTAACTGATGGTCTGTTTACTGACACTCTCTGGTCTTAAGCTAAGTCGGCCTTCTTATCGAGTCGTCCCTTCTCCAAATCTTCGAAAATTTGAAGAAGGGACGCGAAGGGAGGTTCTTAAAATTAGACAACAAGGGGGGAAAACCCGGCCAGGTCAACTCTGACTCTCCGACTCGTTCGGAAGGTCAGGTACCGAGAGGCCTCGGTAATTGCATCGGTTTCGAAGACCCTTTGGGGGTGACTTTATGATACCTTGCCTTACTGACTGAACAATAGCCTATTCTTTAATATTTGAGAAATTCTACGTGCCGCATGTTGGCTGCAGACCGGTCTGCTAAATTAAAATAACGGTTTGCTGAACTAGAAATCACGTGAAAAGAAAGAAAAGTCGGTATTTTTCAACCGGTCAAGCTAGTCTAACTCCTTAACAAAAGACGCGGTCGAAACTTTTGCCAGTTGGTCGGCAATGAGCCACGAATCCACACTTTTAGCATGTTACACACGCTTTTTGTAGGAAGTGGTGCACGTGCTCGCGTAACAAGCGTCGGCGGCGAAGAGGGTGATATTAATTTTTGTTGGAACTGCCGTTTCTCGGCATCCCTTTGCGCCCACGTTTCGACGGCTGCTCTTTTGTCGTTCGTTCATTAAACGTGGCCTGGGCGAGGTGGGCAAGGGTGGGTAGGCGGAGCATTTTTAATTTACGTTTGCACGCTAAGAGAGAAGGAAATCGACAAACGATGCGCTTTGTGACACACGGAACGAGCCCGCGACCCCGTCTCTCGCTGCCTTAGTAATGCCGTGACGCGGTCACGCTTGGAATTTCAGCGGAACGAGGAGAGGAGAAAAGTGTGTGTGTGTGTGTGTTTCTTTTAGATTGCTCTACTAACCGTACGGAAGGTTTATGCCCTTTGATAATTGTGAAACTTTCAACGCGGTTTAAATTGTACATTTACAAGGTAATGTTTTTGGGGTAACATTTATGTAAGGGTAACTTTTGCAAAGTAATGAATACGGTAATTGTTTAGAGTGAAGTGCCTCTGTGTCTCGAACTTTTTTCTGACACCACTTGTTTAGCTTTCTAGGCTTTGCATAAAAGTGTACGAAGAGAGTGTACACTCGCGTTCATAAGTATCAGGACACTTATCGAATGTGAAGCAAACCTAAACAGTCGTTGCAAAATTATCAGGAACTTGAAAGAAATGATTCTGTCTGGAATCTCGTAATACAACGAGCACATACGATCAAATTGTTGAATTATTTCTGTTTAAGGTGTCGACGTGAAAATAAGATCCTAATAATGTCACCGATTATGCTACACCAAACGTTGACACCGAATTGAGTTTGTTGTAGGTCGTTAAACGTGTCTATATTAAAAAAAAGTATATTCACATAATGATAGTTACTAATGAAATTTGGTTGGAACATCCAGAGACATCGTCTATGATCACGTATAAATATAATAACTCACACACGTATCTTAACATTCGAATAAGACAGAATAAAGTAAAATTGCGTACAATCTTATGAATAAAAACAGAGCACAGAAGTGAAGTTGTCTGTTGAATAAATTTAAGTGGTTCGTAATAAAAATACGGCTAGTTAACACCTTAGCACAGCAACCAGTAAATAATACTATAAACTCGACGTGTAACACTTCATAAATGAAAAAAAAAAAATCCTCTTACAACTGTATCGTGGAAGCCGAGTGTAGTGTAAATCCTTGTTACAGGATTCTCCTTAAAAAAAGGAGCGAAAGAAAAAGAAATAGGAAGAAGAAGGAGGAGGAGAAACGGGGAAAAAAGACGAAGGAGGTAACAAGAGGCGGCGCTCTATACAGAGTGCACGGAATTATATTTTTGATACGACGCAGAAGTTTCTCCCCGGGGACAGTAAGGAGAACGCATTTAACGTTTACGTCGTCGATAAGAAAAATCTCGTCGGGGACTGGTCTCGTTGGCGTAGAATCCTCTTGCCGGTACTTTCGATGTCGAGGTGCTTCGTTAATTCGCCTTCAAGCTTGGAAATAATTTCCAGGCGGAGAATTTCATCAGGACGAGGGTAAAGTAGCCCTTGTAACGTCTGCCAGCCAGCTTAACACTCGTTTAAGTGTGCACGTATATATACGTACGGGACAGGCGGTTTTAGTCGTCGCTGACGAAATATTACTTTCGTTATTGTCTGTCTCAGAGCGGTAGCAACAACCGGTACGAAGGGTTCTTCTCTCCCCTGTGAACTGTTTTAATTAATCCACGTCGAATTAACGGTTAAAGCATCACGAACTCGACAGACCTGTGGACCACCGTTCTATCTCGCGTAATCCTCTTACTTTATAGGATTCGTTATTGTGCATGCCTCGTTGCCCACCATGCTCGAAAAACCCTTCGCCCGTTTATTTACGACCGATCTTCAAATTCATGCCTTTCGATTTTTCACTTTATCGCCGATACGATAGCCTCAGTCTAGGTGTACTTTGGTGTTAAAGTGTTTAGTCCAGAGCGACGGAGGTGTGAGAGGAAAGGTGTTTGAATCGAGTGCGTGAGATTATCGTGTTGTTACGCCGCAGCCGAACAGGGACTTCAAAAACCCAATACTCGTTTCACAAAACAAATCTTTTATTTCTTTTACACAGGCATACGTTTCAGAGGTGACTCACGGAGTTAGAAGTTTTCGGGTTTCAATGCACCAAGGTCTCTACTTCCGGGAAAACTGATACGCGGCGTGAAAGTGTCTCTCTATTTATCATGTGAGGGGTGGTAGAAATTCCTGAAGGAGAGAGGTCTGTGTCAGGGTTCGAGGATGAGTCAAGGATCGGTGTTCGAGGATGAGTTAAGGATCGGCGTTCGAGGATGAGTCAAAGGGTCTGTGACGGACTGAGCGCGAGCACGTCGATGTGATGGATTCCGTGGATTCAACACGTTTCGGGGCTCACCGGTGTAAGTTTTATACCGTCGCGCTGATATACCGTTTAGGCGAGGGATTAAAACGCCAAAAGACACGTTTTATGAAATACAGAGTTTAATGTTTAGAATAATGGGCTGCTGGTTGTACAGAGACTGACCGGTGTTGATTGGTTTCCTATATATATAACTTATGGTCTAGAACTGGAGGGGTTGGTGACTAAGGGTGCAATGGTTTAGGCTGGTTTGTTCGGGTGAGTAATCGGCGAGGAAGTTACGGAAAAGAGGAGATGAGTGTTCTGGTGAAAACTAGTAAAAACAAGGTGACTAACGTTGGAGATTAGGTGGACAATCACAGAAGTAAGTTTATTGGAGTCGGTGTCATCATTATCTTAGGACATGTGTTTATCCTAACAGTGTGACAGAAGGCTACGCAGATTTCGGGTGAACGTGACTGAGAATGTCTGTTAAGAATGTTTGCATAGGGTGAAAGAAATAGAGAAATGGAAGAGAGAGAGAATCTACGGGTGCGGGGTTAAAGGAATCTGAAAAAGTCGCGCGTAGGGTGGTTGGTAATTAGTAGCAAGTGTCAGAGTGAAGAGTTGAGAGTCCAGAGTTTTTTGAGAGAGTGCAGAGTACAATTTGTAAGAGTCTCGCAAAGCAAGACAGGGTGATTCTTTGGAAATTATGTAAAAGTATACTTCTGCGAGGCGCTCGGTGCAACGTTTGAGATCTTAATCTTTTCGTAACCTCACCAAGGACTGTCCTCTGGTCCACAGACTGCTTTGAGGAGCCAGCGGTGGTGTTAAATTGCAGACACTAGACTGAAATTTTAAGTGTAATTGCATTTACAGTAGATAGAAGATGCGAAACAGTGTACGTTTTATTTCCTTCTTTTCTATTTTTTTTTTAAGTAACAATAGTTTTGTCGTATGTAGCATGAGTTCTAGAACGTGCAAATGATTCCAGAGGTGGTAATTTTACATTTTTTGCCAATAATGTATTTATGAACGTTTCGTTTCAAAGACGCGTATAAGCAATATATTACAGTTTTTTCTTTGACTAGGAATAAACAATAGGTAATTCAATAGGTGCATTCAAAAAAAGCACGAAAGTTTAGGTAGACCTTTTACAACTGAACGAACATTTTACTTGTTAAAAATTATGTATAATTATGAATAAAACAGATGTGTTCTTGAAATTATCGTCTGTAGAAGAATGTTGGATCGCGATATCTTTATAAGATAACCAACCACTTAAATGTTATTCCGAAGACAAACTTTCCTCAAGAGAGAAACGTTACTTTCAGGAATTTAACATAGTTAACCAAAGTTACAATCCGATAAAAACTTCGATAAGAAACTATCCATTCCAGGCAAAAGCGTTGCTTACTTAATTATTTTGCTGTTAAATTGCTGCGAATTTAAACGTCTCTGTAGAAAGAGGAAAGGAATCATTTTCAAAAATCTCATGTCATTCGGAATTGAAAAAAGTAACCTCTACAGTTGTTCTCTGTATTTGTAGATTCATAATTTCAATATTATTAAATTTAACGCAATAGCGAAGGATTTTAGGTTTTAATCTTTGAAAGAAATCATTCTTAAAATACAAATTTTATATAAATTTGCAATATTTTGGAAGATGATTAGCAGAAAAGAAAATCATAAAATTACTAATAAAGAGCATAATTAAATATTTCCAAAATTAAGCAATCATTTAAACGTTCAGTTAACTTTTCTTTTTTAAATAGGAAAAGTGAATTAATCATTCAGAAAACGATAATTTGCTCTGCTGTAATTGTTATCAATGCGACATTATTCTTTTAGTAAATTCCATAAACTAAATGCGAAATAGCATTACTTTTGCCACCTCTGAGAACCTTTTCCAACACCGTGAAACAATTTCACCAATCAGGCACAGCATTTCCCCCAAACTTATGCGTTCAACGTTCGAACTTTCACCCGATGAAAATTAAACTTCGGCAGTTATTTGTCGCAGCCTCGATGAAGTCGTGATCAAGCGCCTATTAGTATGTATAGTCGATTAATCTACGATTATTATCGTCACTCCGGACGAAAGCGGGCTAGAGTGGAAACTATTTAACAGCGACATCAGGTTTAATTTCTGTCCCCTGGCAATCCTGCATTCACGTTAATCCAAGCTTCAGAATGCTGTCCGAACTGTGTCGTAATGGGGAGACACAAGACTAATGTGCCGTTAATTCGGAAATAATTAGCGACCAGTCTTCGTCAGGCTGCTTCACTTGTCTGACATCAGACCGTGACTGCCCTTTAACTTGGCCTAATTTGAACGTGAAACACGAGACAATATTCCTGACCAGGTGATTAAAAGTTCGTCTTTGAGCCGAGACCCGGGTTCGAAACCCTATTGCTTGGTAATTTTATATTTTCCCCCGTCGAAACTTCTGCTTAATTAATTGATCACAGGCTTGGACGAATTTAAAGCGGTAATTATTTTGCCGATTTTAAAGTGGACCACGTTGCTTCGAATGTTTGCCGGGTTTTGTCGAGAAGGACTTTGAAAAAATTCCATCAAAAATCGTGTATAATATTACCTGCGCCTTGAATATGAAATTTCATTTTGAGCAAGGGAGACAAATTCTCTGTCACTTCGTTCCGTACGGAGAAATACAAGTCTGTAATTCGTGTTTTCAATTTGTACACGTTGGAACCAGTTACCGAAGCTTATTTCAACGATAGATTTTCGATAAAAATTTTCGTTCGTAAAGTGGAAATACTTTCAATGACGTAATATCGGTATAAGCATAATTTTTTATTTTCAGCATTTTCGTCGAATCGTGAAAAAAATTTACATTTGAGCATATGAACATCGAGATATTGCCAATAAATCTGTAAATAGTAATTTTCTTGTAATTTATTACGAGATAAAGGTAAATCGCAGAATAATAGGCTTGTTTAATATAAACTGTACAAAGTTTATCGACGAATGAACCGGCAGCAGGATATTAGTTGGAATTAAATCGAGTCACTCCTAAATTGAACCATCATCATTTGCAGAGTTACTTCTGATCTTCCAATCTCTTCGTTTAATCCGAAATTAAAGAAGCCACGGTTTTCTCCTAACGCAAGTCGAGATTGTAGAAATGTTTAAGAGCCATCGAAGTTAAATAGCAAAGAAGGCAGTTCAATAAGATGTAATAAAAAGAGAGAGAGAGGGGGAGCAGAGATGCTCTTGGAAACGCAGGGAGAAAACTAGCCGTACTTAAGTTAATAATGTGGCCTGAAATAGGCCGGAAGCGTAACAGCTTTCCTGAAAATTAGCTTCACTTAAATTCTTTGTACAACTGCTCGCTCGTGCTTTTCCTCGTGAAACGAGGGCTCAAAGTAAAGCGTAAGTAACTTTTATATGTGCTCACTTCCTTATAAACCGCTAATGAGTTGGCGTCAAGACTGCTAATTGCTGGGAACGAGAGAAAATGTTGTCCAAAGAGTCTTCCACTCCTTTTAAATAATCCTTCCGCAAAGACTCTTCAAAGCTTTTTCCTCAAAACACGTCTCGCGCACCCTGATGAATGACTTTTGTTAATGTACAGACAGGTATCTATTCATGAAGCGACAAGTACCGATGTAATGCTTCAGATTAAATCTCACGTTTGATATACCATGCAAATATTTTTCGTTCGATATAGAAATTATTGAACGAAAGTTAATTAAATGTTACAGTAAGACTTTACACGAAAATAAACCAAGATTGTAGAATAGATTTTTCTCGTACGACCCTTGTAGGGCTCTAGAAACTGTTTAATACATTTGTCCTAATTGTTTCGCAGATGGTTCTATTAGTTTGTACCTCCTTTTTCTCGAACGTTCAAAAATATTAGTCAAGACAATTAAACTAAGAAAGACTTATTAATGTTTCGTTCATTTGATCTGCAAGAACCTAATACTGTTGTATCAAAGGCACCATAAGCTAACTCTGAAAGAGAAAAAAACAATCGTCCTAGTTGCAAACAAACGATCTTTTCCACTGTTTTATTTTAAATTCCACACTGTTCACTTCCATTGCCACGGCGATCGAATCGAAATCAGGTTATCGTAGTATGTCAGCCGGTTGAATCCTCCAATTCAGTTGCAGCCGGTCGTAACAGAAATCCAGAAATCGAGGCGCATTATCGTCGCGCAGAGGACCTATTACCGGTGCTCATTACTTTTCCATCGGCGTGTACCGTCGATCCTCTTTATATCTGGTTATCTTCTTGGAACCGCGGACCAGCAATACTAATATCGCGGCGAAGTGTTTCCGGAAGCGTGGCTGCATCAGCAGTATCGTTCCGCTCGAGGGTTATTGGCGAGAAATGGCGTTCGTCGTCGGACAGGTCCGCAACGAGGGCCACTCATAGTCATCCAACGATTTTACAAGCCTTTGTAAGTTGCTACGGCTTATGGGAAGCCGCCATTATCGAACAATGCGACTCGATACCAATCATTTTGCCCTCTGTTAGGGGCCGAGACGCTTCCACCTGTACAATGGAAGCTGAACGACCGAAGGGCAGCGAGTAATCCTGCCACGGGACGATCAATTTTGATAATAGACCGACATTCGCTGGATATTCCGGTGGAAACCGATTTTCTGAAAAATTCGCGCGGGTCATATTATCTACCGATTGCTTTCAGTGGCCAGATTGAAACGATGCGGAAAAAGTTTAAAAATGTCCAGATAAAAGGGACGATGGAACTGGCTGTCGTTTTTATTTTTTCGGTTGTCTGTGTGCGTGTACGTGCGAGTTGTTACATATTCGTGTGTGGCGAGCACACGTGTATGGTGATCGGTTGATTTTGCGTAAAAGTTGTGTCTCTTTTTTTCATCTTTTTTAACGAAGATTTTATGTTGTTTCGACTACTATAGGTCATTAGCGACGAAGTTCTGTCTGAATACAATACATTGCTGGCATTAGATCTGAAAATACAGGTTTGTGTCTTCTAAGTGGTCCTGTGATGTGAGAGCAGTGTCTAGGTTTGTCATCTTTCCACCTTAGCTATTCAAAGGAGGACGTTAAGAAAAAGCCAATTTAGGCATACGGCTGGAACGAAAAGTTTTTTTACAGCATGATTCTACGCATCCTAAGGAACAACAACTGTAATTGTCATTTTTCCCGGAAATGATGGGAAAGTTATGAAAAATGCGGTTCAAGATAAGAGCATGATCATACTTATAAATTATATTCCGTCTCGTTTCCTTCGGATGATTCGTAAATTAACCACTTAGAAACTCATATTGAGTATTATTTACAAAGATTGTTGTACATTAGTGTTTAATAAAAACCAAAAATAATGAAAAATAATTAATGACGAATTAATCGGAACAAGGAATTCTTTGATGACACAATGCTTATATTCTAAACAATCAGAAACCGATAATTATTTATTTTAGCAGTGAGAAAAGTTATAATAAACTATCGTAAATATAATAAAATAATCGTCATGACAGGGATATACAATGAAAAAGTAATACTGCAACAGAATTTGCATTTCTTAACTGTGTGTCCACTATGAAAGCCAGAGCAAAAAGTATGGTCTTACATATCAGTCTAAACATGTATGTATATGTATACAGTGTTCTGTCGAACTACGCGTAGGTTTAGAGACATCGACTGTCCGCGTAATTGGAATCCATCCCCCGGTTTTACCGAAATCTGAAGTCTGATCATCTGCACGAATATATATATGTCTCGGGGAGACAACGGTAAAAAAAACTAATTTGTTGTTGTTTCATAGCTATAACACATCTTATTACAAGAAAAATAAACTTAGGATACGATAAAACGAAATTGTTGCAGTAATTGATCTAATTAGCTATACGTAGGCTCTCCTCTATTTTCAATTAACTCAATCATTCGATTGCGTACGTATGTACACATACATATTATTCACGCATGCACATACCGTGAAACTGTAACTGTGTAGCTCGCAGAGACACGCTTCTCGTTTGATTTTTCTCCCAAGCTGAGCTGTTCGTTGTGTACTTGAATTCGGTGCACTAGCTTCTTGTATGCAGCGGCACTTAATTCACACGAACGAATATGCTAAGTACGTAAATTGTTCGAAATCCACGCACAATCGAAAACGCGTTGTTCGAGCGAACGAGCACTGAATTTTCTACAAGTCTATGATAGCACCGTACAAACGTCGTTCGTCGACGCACTTGTTCGGTAGGTAGATAGCAACTGTGTACGTGACGATTTGCCCGATTTCTGCTCCCTGGCACGCAGCATTCTGGGAAAAAACCTAGGCGTGTGAGTAACCCTCAAGTATGTATGTAACTTGAGCCTGGTTAACCTCACGTACCAAAACATTGTGCGAGGGCTCGCGATGTTTTTTGCTAGTGAAACATAAGAAACTCGAGCAAAACATAAGAAATTCTAGCCGAACATAAGAAATTCAAGCCAGAGTCGTTGTCTGCATTACGTCGAACTACACACGAAGCTACGTGCCATTTTGAAAGTAAAACTATCGGGAGAGAGAGGGATTGCTCTCGAGAGTATCTGTCGCGAGTGGACACTGCCCCTGAGCTGGACTGTCCGAGAGTAAATGTGTCGAGACTTGCTCTGGAATGGATACGTAATCATGCTACTGTCGAAGAGTTGCTTTCAAAAGACGAAGTAGTTTCGTATTCTTGAGAGAACACTCGTGTGAATAAAAATGTCAGGAAAAAAGATTGATGGAGAAATGAGACACGCTTCTCGTTTGATTTTTCTCCCAAGCTGAACTGTTCGTTGTGTACTTGAATTCGGTGCACTAGCTTCTCGTATGCAGCGGCACTTAATTCACACGAACGAATATGTTAAGTACGTAAATTGATTGGAAAACCGCGTATAATCGAAAACGCGTTGCTCGATGTATTCCCTACAAGCCTGTAATCGCACTGTATAAGCGACGTTCGTCGTTCGTCGAGTCACTCGTTCGACTGCCTGGTAAACACCGACTGAGGACGAGTCGTCCTGCCCGATTTCCGATCGCTGTACGTTCGCTACTGTTCTGGGAAAAATTCTAGGCCTTAACTTCTTAACTTCGCGCACAGAAAAGAGTTAGCGGGAAAAGAATTTTCTGATTTTATATTACTTTTACTGGCAAAACCGAGAACAAACGTCACGCACGTGGTCTTAACACAATACAATACGCCATACTTGTTTTTCGCTCGACGCATGCGCGGTCGCCGCTTCCAACACCGCTCGGCGGACGCACGCCGATTCCGGTAAAAAGACGCGCCCCTTTCAAATTCGAACCGTTACGCTGTCCTTTTGAGAGTAAAACTATCGCGAGTTGCTCTCGAGAGTATCTCTCGCGAGTAGACACTGCCCCTGAGCTGGACTCTCCGAGAGTAAAATCAACTGTCCGAGAGTGAATATGATGAGACTTGCTCTGGAAGGGATGCGTAATTATACTACTGTCGGACAGTTGCTTTTCAAACACGAAGCAGTTTCGTATTCTTGACAGAACTCTGGTGGGAGTAAAAAATGTCAGGAAAAAAAATTAGTGGAAAAATGAAATCACCGATTTAATCACTCTCTATGAAGAAGAATCAGTGCCGTGGAATACGAAAGATAAAGTATAAAGGAGCGATTTTTGCGAAATTCCTAAAAAAATACATTAAATACCTGTACACATTATCCGTCGAATGTAGAGGAAGAGCCACCGTTTGGTTACCAATTGTTTATCACATAGAGTTGGCCTACATCCACGTAAAAAAAAAAAAAAACAAATGTAGGGCCGATTCCACAAGTTAGCAGAAAAGATGCTAAACAATTAGAATTGAATGTAACGATAGAAATTATTGCAATAATGCGTAATGCAATTGAAAAATCGCAGAAAAGTCTGATACAAATGTTTGAAAAGTAAAATGTATAAGATAAAATACAGTATCTTACTACGTAATGTAACTTTTTATTGTGTAACATATTAAAAACACTGTTTGGGAAAAATTTGTTACAGAATTGCATTTCCTATTTAATCTTCCTTTACTGCTACTCCTCGTGAAATTTTATGTCGAAAAATTGAAGAAATTCTTCTTTGTGTTTCGTAGGCAATTGATTGCTAATTTGCTATTGACAGATCGATGTTAAAATTTGATGTTAAATGGAACTTTCATATCTACCATAGAATCTGAATAATTTTTCAAAGTATTTTATTAAGAAACGCGCACATAGTGTTCAATTTTCTATCTTAGAATTAACTTACTTTATCTTACGAACTACTTAAAGTTAAAACTTTCAAATGTGTGTGAGAATCAGAGTGTCCACGGGTACGCGTAGTTCTTAGCTTGGTATCCTTTTGCAAAAGTGAGAATTTTCTTTGGAAAAGGATACCAATTACCAGGTCCCACCACGAGGAGGTGACTACGCAAGGGACCCGACAAAAACAAGGGCCCTACTGGCAGCTCTCTATCTTCACAGATACGCGATTCTCATTCGTAGCAAAGCAGATAAGACACTATCAACAATTCGTGTTCTTAACATCAATTTTTAAGGAGTGTCTTATATTTTATTTGAAATTGCAACGCTAATCATTTTGTCATAGTTAATTTAAAGATTGGAAAAATTCAATGCTCTCCTTTGATAGGGTTTCAAAAAATTATAAATCGCGGTCAGATTTGTAAGAAAAGTATATTATTAAATTGGAATAGGAGGATAAATTGTTAGGATATCATTATTATTTATATTTTATTTTCATATTTAAAATCGTAGTATCGAAGTTCTGTAAGAAAAGTGTATTATTAAATTGGAATAGGAGAATATATTGATAGGATATCTTTCTTATATGAAATCGTAGCAGGAACTCTTATGTGAGCTCGAAATATTTACCTAAATCGATCATCGAAAAAACGTACAACTCCCTAAACACAGACCACAGAGGTGGACATTGTTAAATAGATTTTATTCCTACCCTGAACCTTATCAGTACTCTCGGTACTTTTTATCTCGTCAGAATTGGCAACAATAGGCTTTGAGAACTGATCTCTACGATCAAGAACGCCCAGGCAATTTATTTTCATTTTATTTAGTAAGGAAAACCGCGAATTTATTACAATTTTTACAAAATTTCGCTGGAACACTGAAACAGAATATAAATTAGATTGACAAGATAAATAATTCATACGACTCACCATTCGTAACCTTTGAGATACCCTTAGTGACCCATTTCAGTCCTCCCAGCCTTCGATTTTGACCCACAATTCACTTGGAAGCTTCTTTCAGACCCATGAAACTTTTGCAATTCCCTCAGTGGACCATTGAATTCCCCTCAGCCTTAAATTTTCATCCCACCAGTGGCCCACAATGATAGATTGAAAGACCCAAAGCCAATGCCCAAGACCCACCAGACTTGGAAAGCTGTGAAAGGGTGACGCGCGAAAAGTGGAGTACGAATCGCGATTTATTTTCATTTTCAGGGATTTTGTTTAGTACCCGAAACCGCGAATTTTTATTATCCTCCATATTTTCCTGTAGTTGATTTTAGTTGGGACATTTAGCAAAAATTCAAAAAAGAAAAGAGAAAAGAAACGCAAAAATGGAAAAAGGGACGAAGCTATTTATCAAACGCGACGCGACGTGATAAATTCTCGTATCGATCGAAAGTAAATGGGAAAATTGACTCTAAATTGAATTAACGCGGTATACTACTTTGATACTCTAATAATGGGAGGGCGTTTGCACCATTAGTGCAGTAGAGTCCATCCAGTTCTTCTTTGACCTCTTGGTAGTTCAGCTTCGACATGCACATGCACACACATATATAACCAACCACCAAACCCTCAAAAAATTCACTCACAATTCGCAGATTAAGCAGCTGGGCTCTGCAACGTAGATTTGGCTGCCTGGCTGCATTGCCTCCTTCCTTCCTTCCTTCCTTCCATCCTCTCAGATCGTCATCCTTCCGCAAAACATTCCAATTCCTCGTCGTTGATTTCCCAAGACTCACAGACTCACAAAATGTGAGTCACTGTGGAATGGACGACGCGAAAAGTATTTCGAAACGCGATTTATTTAAGAGGGGAAACCGCGATATTATATTATTCTCGATTTTTAGAATCAAGTTAACTTTAAATAGAATAAACGTAACAAAAAGAAAAGAGATATGAAATAAACGCGATGTATATAAAGCAAAAGAATAAACCGAGAATTGATATCTTTCCCGAATATCTAACGCAAGTAAATTTGAAGGAGGGTATCGATTAAGCGCGTAAAAATATTCAATATAAAGCGAACTAGGGATGAAGCTATTATAATACTCAATACAACGACTCTAGTATTTACTAAAATTCAAAAATTCTCGTATATATTCCGAAAACCGATTTTTAATTGCGAAACACTACTGAGACGGTTTAATTTGGGGCAGCCAGCTCATATTTCAGCTGGCAATATACAACACAACTAACTACTAAACCAAATCACCAGAAAAAAAAAAAACCCAATTTTGTAACTCACTGTTCGCTGATTAAACAGCTGAGCTCTGCAACGTGGATTTGACTACATTTTCTCCTTCCTTCCACTCAGATCGTCATCCATTCTTCCTTCCTTCCTCTCAGTTCCGATCGATTTTGCGAGACTCACCAACTCACAAAGCGTGAGTCACTGTGGAATGGACGACGCGAAAACTACTTCGAAACGCGATTTATTTCAGTTTTATTCAGAAAGGGAGACACCGCGAATTTAAATTATTATCAATATTATCATTGAACTAAACTTTCGTATAACGCGTGTGAAAAATTGAAAGAATCCAAAGTAAAAACGCGAATTCGTATCTTTTTCGATTCTAGAATATAAGAAAATTTGAATAAGATACGTGACGAGAATTGGGGAGAAGCATAAGTTAAACGCGTAAAAATATTCAATAATAAACGAACTAGGGATGAAGCTATTATTTCAATACACGATGCACTGACTCTAGTATTTATTAAAATTCAAAAATTCTCGCATAAATTCCGAAAATAGATAATTAATTACGGTAAACTACTGAGACGGTTTAATTCAGTGTGGGCATAGTGCACGAGTGTGGTGCACTCGTTGCAAATTAGCACACAATATAAAATAATAAATCAACTAACGACTTAACATGCAATTCATGCAAATGCCTTGGATGGTAAATTATTAGTAAACAAAATAGCAAGTCATAAAATAAATTCAATATCAGAGAAAATATATGAAAAATTTCAAATTAATTTCAATTGCTCAAAGTCATTTCAATATCCTATTCGACAAGTCTGAAGAACAACGATGACTAAAATTCAAATGTTTATTTCCCTAAACCTTCAAAATAATTTCGAAATATTTTATTCGAAGCGGAGTATTCCAAGTCAGTATCGATAATTGAAGAAATTATTTGATTGTATTTAAAAGAACCGAAAGGAGAATATTTAAAGTCTGATATTAAATGTCTAGCAAGTACCAGTAATTGGTAAAATGATTTATATTTCTTTTAAAAGCTGGTAGTGTATTATTTTTGTTTTAATTGTGCTGGGATTTGTTGGTTTGTTAAGGGAGGATAATAGCGAATAACGTGTGAAATTTGAAAATGAGAGTAAATAGGAACGATTGGATAACGAAAATTGAAAGAATCAAAAGAAAAATCGCGAATTCGTATCTTTTTCGATTCTAGAATATAAGAAAATTTGAATAAAATACGCGACGAGAATTGGGGAGAAGCATAAGTTAAACGCGTAAAAATATTCAATAATAAACGAACTAGGGATGAAGCTATTATTTCAATACGCGATGCACTGACTCTAGTATTTACTAAAATTCAAAAATTCTCGTATAAATTCCGAAAATAGATTATTAATTACGGTAAACTACTGAGACGGTTTAATTTAGGGTGGGCATAGTGCACTCGTTCCAAATCAGCTCACAATATACAATAATAAATCAACTAACTACTTAACATGCAATTCATGCAAATTCGTTGGATGGTAAATTATTAGTAAACAAAATTCAATATCAGAGAAAATATATGAAAAATTTCAAATTAATTTCAATTGCTGGAAGAAAAGTAACGAAAAGGCAACCTCTCAAAGTCATTTCAATATCCTATTCGACAAGTCTGAAGAACAACGATGACTAAAATTCAAATGTTTATTTCCCTAAACCTTCAAAATAATTTCGAAATATTTTATTCGAAGCGGAGTATTCCAAGTCAGTATCGATAATTGAAGAAATTATTTGATTGTATTTAAAAGAACCGAAAGGAGAATATTTAAAGTCTGATATTAAATGTCTAGCAAGTACCAGTAATTGGTAAAATGATTTATATTTGTTTTAAAAGGAAAATTTCTAATAGGTATTAGTTAAAATGAATTGTTATTCAGTCTATTGTATTGAAATTCTAATTGATTCTAATGTATACAAGTGTTACAAGAAGGCTGAGTGTGTACAGGGTGGACATAGGCTAGCTAGTAGCCCCCGACCACTCTATGAACTTTAACGTCTATACTCGAAAGTGTATCGTCAACACTAACACGTTACCCAGATTATCCAAAAATTGAAGAAGTTACTTTTAAAATTGAACATTCTACGGTGTTTCGAGAGATTTGATAATCATAGTCGAACCTTAAACGAACGTTCAAACGAAGAAAATTTTCCAAAAATCATTTCGTACGTTATTAATCGATAAAACAAAAATTCATTGTTGAAAAATAAATATTTCCTGAAAATCTTCATCTTCCATACAAGATTCAAGATTTTCCCTAATTAAGAGTAATTTCAAAAGATTATCTGTATAAGCTATTATTTCAATACGCGATGCACTGACTCTAGTATTTACTAAAATTCAAAAATTCTCGTATAAATTCCGAAAATAGATTATTAATTACGGTAAACTACTGAGACGGTTTAATTAAGGGTGGGCATGGTGCTGCTTTAGTTTGAAATGATTTATAAACACATAATTAACAGAGGAAAAACCGTGAAACGGCAAAACGTCTACATTCTAATTGTTATAACATGTAAACAGAACTTTAAATTTAGTGTAAACAGAAAAAATATATAATACAATTTATTTCACGGTATTGCAACAAATAAACGTTGATTCAATATTTAATTCGTATAAAACCAATTATTTAACGTAATAATTTTACCTTCACTATGGCTATTTTTAATCTACGACCACAGGTCAACCTGATTTCTAATCCTTACGAACTTTAAATTCAGTCTAAACTGAGAAAATATATAATACAATTTATTTCACGGTATTGCAACAAATAAACGTTGAATCAATATTTAATTCGTATAAAAACAATTATTTAACGTAATAATTTTACCTTCACTATGGCTATTTTTACTCTACCACAACAGGACAACCTGATTTCTAATCCTTACGAACTTTAAATTCAGTCTAAACTGAGAAAATATATAATACAATTTATTTCACGGTATTGCAACAAATAAACGTTGAATAAATATTTAATTCGTATAAAAACAATTATTTAACGTAATAATTTTACCTTCACTATGGCTATTTTTAATCTACGACCACAGGTCAACCTGATTTCTAATCCTTACAAACTTTAAATTCAGTCTAAACTGAGAAAATATATAACACAATTTATTTCACAGTATTGCAACAAATAAACGTTGAATAAATATTTAATTCGTACAAAAACAATTATTTAACGTAATAATTTTACCTTCACTATGGCTATTTTTAATCTACGACCACAGGTCAACCTGATTTCTAATCCTTACGAACTTTAAATTCAGTCGAAACTGAGAAAATATATAATACAATTTATTTCACGATATTGCAACAAATAAACGTTGAATAAATATTTAATTCGTACAAAAACAATTATTTAACGTAATAATTTCACCTTCACTATGGCTATTTTAAATTTACGACCAAGGGTCAACCTGATTTTTAATCCTCCGAACTTGATTTCACAACGAGAAAGTAATAAGATCGTTGAAACGTACTTATTTGTCAAAGAAACTTGCAAAAATGTATAAATAATAATATGTAATGTTTTAACAAATTTTTGGAAGTATAAATTAATAATAAAATTGTGAAAATTAATAAATTATACGTTATTATAACATTAATAGAATTATGACTAAACCGAAGTTCGAAGTCGAGTATTTAAAGTCTGATATTACGTGCCTAGCGAGTGCCGGTAGTTATCGTAACACGGTATAATTTATCAATTCTCACAATTTTATTAAAAATTCATACTTCCGACAATTTGTTATAACATTGCATATGACAATTTATACGTTTTTACAATATTCTTCAATGGAAACATAGATTTTAGCGTTCTCGTTACTTACTCGTGGTTAAATTAATTTCGTAGGGATTAAAAATCAGGTTGATCTGTGGTCATTTATCAAGAATAATCATAGTAAAGCTGAAATTATTGTGTTAAATAATTTTTTTAATACGAATTAGGAATTTATTCAACGTTTGCTTGTTACAATACCATGAAATAAATTATATTATACGTTTTCTATATTTACACTAAATTTATCGTTCTATTTGCATGTCATAACAATTATAACTACACGTTATGCTGCGTGTCCGTTTGTTTTTTCTGTGCAGTTCAACCTAATTTACTTAAATTTACGTTGCGAGACTAATATTTACAATTCTGCCTGAACTTTTGAAATTCAGAAAAACACAGGTAAACTTCCATTGCATTTAAACGATATTCTCCACCAAATTGGACAAAGTACATATTCACTATTTATGCTTGCATTGTATTATGGATTTAGAATACCACAAAGAAGTAAGGTACAACGAGTTCCTATGTTCCACAAAAATACAAAAGTGCTGCGTTCACAAAGCGTTCATGATGGACTGTAGCGATTGTAAAATCTTCAATTAACACTTCCATGAAAACACACAGTCTATTTACCGTAATACTGCGAATTTAAAAAATAAAAAGACCAAACTGCAACTGTTAAAACAATTGACGTTATAGAAAATGGGTATACAAGGTGTCTGTTTTATCTCAATACAGTGAAATATCTTTAAAGGAATTGATGTTCGGAAATCAATGTTTTAACAAAAGTTGTTTGGTATGGAGGGGGACGTTATGCGGTGTAAATATGTTTTTTGTACTTGGTATGATGGGGGAGATTTCGAAGTCAGTTTACACCTTCTTTTACATTCATCTTATTTCATCACGGAGAGTCAATTACAGCTGCAACTGTCCAATTCGTTTCTCTGAAATTCAATCTCCATAATTTTTCCTATTCGTGAACAACTCGAACAGAACGAAAGCTAACCGAATCGTTCCAAAAATCACGGGCCGGAAGACCAATCCGAAGTCACCCATTACCGCGAGCAGGCCAGAGAACGAACATCCTCTATCGGACTCAGACCCGTGTAATTATCGTTAATTGATCAATCCGCTGAAAACGTGGGGAAGGCGATTTTTTTAGGCAAATCTGCTTGCCCTCTGGGAAAGTTGGGTTGCTCCCTTCGGAAATTCCCGAACGAAGGGAATCGGATGTACGGTTGGTAGTTCTGATCGAATGGTTAACCCCTCTTTCCAGATCCTTGAGAAGCAACTGTTAATCTCGTCGGCAGTGTTTTGCCCTTCAGATTGATGCTTTTTAATTTCTCCTCCCGTTAAATTAAAATCGACTTAGCCTTTTCTCCCCTCTCCTCAGCTCATCATCATCCTGTTCACTCTCTTTCTCTCTTTTCACTGTGCGCCTCGTAGCACGCTCCCTTCTCCATTCTACGCGTATATCTACATCATTTATGTTCGATGAGCCTTCTGATTCGTCGACAGAAAACACTCTTCATCTGGTAGAATGTGAGCACGCAGCTCGTGTTCCACGCGCTTTGATCCAGCCTGATTTTGATTCCCCTGACAGGTGGTGTCTCTTCCATTCGCGTGATGAGTCTCGTTTCACTTTATCACCCTTCATCGTGGGACGCAGACGATCCTATAGAGTAGCTACTATTATCAGTACAACGCTTTTATGTCGGCTGCTTTGGCAGTTACGGTGTTTTTAACGAGGAACAATAACCGGGAACAAAATAAGAAGATCCCAGCCGGAGGATGCTTTCGTTTAAATGCGCCGGCATTCGCGGTCACAAAGGATTCCATTAAAATCGAACACTTTAAATCGCCTAACAATTTTCTTCTTGCTCCCTTGTGCAGTTTATACGGGGAACGTTTCTTTATGGAGAATCCGGGATTAACACATTGATCGTTTTATGGACTGCGTTGATCCTCTTAAACGTTAATCAGGTTCTTTGCGTCCTTTTTCTTTGTATGAACGGTACTTCTAATTGATGAACAAATTTGCAATTCTAAAAAGAAGATCGATCTGACAATGTTTAATTTCTATAGGACAAAAAGACAGTTTGCCTACGATGATAATTTATTACAAACTGAAAGAGAATAAATGTTATCTAATATTTCTTTCTGTCAGAAAATCCTGCATACTCGAATAAACTGTAACAGCTTCATGGGAATTTCAATTTTTACTTTAATTTTGGGAGTTAAAGGTCATTTCGTGGTCGTATTATTACACACCTCTGAATGCATTTTAATGTCAATTGCAATATTTCGTTTCATACGCAAAAAAAAACATCTGTGACCTTGGAAACTCCGGGAAGAAATGCCGGTAGAAAAATTTTTCGCCCTTGATACCATTTAAATCTCACACGAAACATTTTTTCGTCTCGTCACAACTGAAGCGGGATATTTAGGTGGCTTATTTTTTTCGCGAGGCACCCTGCATATCTTTACAGATTTTTAAATACATCGACGTTCGTACAAAAGGAGAAATAACCATTAAATGTCCATCGTTGAAAAAAGGGGTCGTGGTCCGTCGAAGCGTCGATTATGTGAGCACATCAGCGGCCAAGGTACATGTGTATGTATAAGCGTGCGTCCGTAGTCACTCGTTTGAATGCGTCTGTCCAGCGTCCACCGAAAGCGCAATAGTTCTGCCGGTCTGGCAGCGACAATGGCATGCATTAACCTTTGTGCAGTTGTAACTGCAGTTGCGAGATAGTGGCTGGCCCTTGCAAGGGGGTGAGGAAAGGGTCGCCCCAGCAGACCGTAGTTCTCTTGGCATTTACAACCATTTCGCGTAATCTCAACGAATACATTCATCGGACTGTAGGGCCGGTGTTAAGTGGACGAACCAATTATTGCGCTGTCTGGTCTTCATCCGTCGTATGTCGAATGGTATACCGATATTTCTGGATCGGCCTGAAATATAATAGTTCGATGTCACCGTTGCGTTTAGATTGATCGCTGCCGTTACATTGCGATGGTAATCGAAACGAGAAGGTTTAACAGACTAGAATTCTTTTTTTTTGTGTCTGAACCCTCTTTCAAAGAAGGATTCGGAGATTTTTTCAAATTATACTGCCAGCTGAGTAATTGTTGAAAATTAAGAAAAAGTTTCTCGGTCTGCTCTATGGGTATATAAATATGTATAAGTCATCTGAAGCTTTGAAACCTTGAAAGGAATGGTAGCGGATGTGTGGTCAGTTTATTTAAAAAAAATTGTAATAGCAATTGAAACTCGTCTGAGAGGTGAGTTTTGATTAACCTATCCCAACCATGTGGAGAATTTTGAAAATTTCAATTCACAGTAAGTAGCACATTAATTCCATAAAGTAACAAAAAAATTCTAATTTTTTACATAACGTTATAAACATATTGTAGAAAAGCTGAACAAATGTATGTCGTTATATAAAATAGTCACAGTAAATTTAGTTCAGTAAGACAGTGATTCAGCCAAATAGTCTGAGAGGCTACACGCTTGTGGTAATGTCTTGAGGACAGATATCTGTAGTTACGGGTGAATTTAAAATTATTGTATTTTCCAATATAATTCGAGTCCAACGATACAAGTTGTTATTCACGCTTATATGTGTCAGTGTCAGGACTAACAAGGGACTTTCTATTAAATTATTATTGCCGTTATGGTGATCCAACCGTTATGGCATTAATAAATGCGGAAGCGGAACAGATAAATTCGCCTTTGATTACCGGGAGCTGCGGGTGCGTCTAAGAGAAGCGACGCGCGTCTTATCTGCTAACCAATGGGATCGATGAACCGGAATATCACGGGTCGAAAAGGGCAAATAGGGGTGCGCTTTGACATCACCTCGTGATGAGTAAAAATGGGAACCGAGAATCTCGGTACCCGCGTGTTCAAGGGGAAACCTCGACGATTATGTCGGTAATTGCGTTTCGTCCTTAGATGACGTCGGCAACCGGCTGAGGGGTGAATCAAGGAAGGGGGAAGAGACTTTGTAATGTGAAAGCTTTTGATGTACGAAAGGCCAAAATGATGTGGTAATTCGCGGAAACAAATCTACCAGCGCGAGATATAGCCGTTGTCAGAATACTCTTGCAGTTTAAAACAGTAATGATCGCTTTACGAGTTCACCTCTTGAGCGATGTGGCCGTATATGTAAGGCCACACGCTGTGTTGTCATTTTTTTCATGCCACGCTTCTAATTTCGATTGAAGTACTATTATTTCTTTACATGCACATACTGAATAGATCGATCAATGATGTTAGAATGTTATTACATGATATGAATAATTTTCAAAAGAGAAAGAAAATATGTAAAAAGGAGCTTTGTAAAATGGGTCGCTTCTTAATCTTAATATTTCCATTGATACATAAACACAGACACTTTTACTAAAACACAGGACCAAATTGGAAATAAGAACATACTCCAAAATATTGAAAATAAATGTTTGCTTGGTATAATGAAATTGTGGAACCACTGATTATTTTAACTATTTTTTTATTTACTGAATTTATATGAAAATAAAGAAAATAGGGATAAATTTGAAAGAATCAATAATAAAAAGAACTCACTCAACAAAGGGTTAATTGTATCTTGAAACGAGGGACGTACAGTATTTAGAGAATTTCTTTCTTTTTTATTATCCTCGTTTATTTTCTATTTGTTACAAAATAGCAATAAACAAATGATTCAATTAGTAGAATTAACACAGTGAATTATAGATACTTCGTTCATCGACTCATCTCTCCTTTATTTAATACCACAGAGACGTTAGAATCTGCTTTTATTGTCTGAAGGTTTAAAGCGGTTTAGAGTGGGTGTGTCCTGAGATTCTTGATCCTCAGTGGTTTAGCAGTTTATTTGAATATTTATTTATGCTTTGTAATTTCCTATTTTACCGATGTCATGAAGATCCTTTTTTAATGTGTTGTTGCTACTTAGAGAGTGATTTCTTGGTTGTGCACACTACAACTCTTTTAACTGAATTTTAATTAAAGCTTTGCTTTCTTTTTTACTGTGTTGTTGTTACAGTAATAAGGATTATATGTGGCACTGCATTGAACGAGTAAAGCAAAACACATGTTGCATTTCAAATAAAAAGAAATTGAAGATTACTCCTGTACTTGTATAATATATTCATATTAAAGCTGCTATTTTAATGTCGTTTAATTATTGAGATTATTTTATCGTGTTGCGTGCAAACATAAATATTACAAGTAACTATGATTCAATATGGTCAGTATTATCAGAGAATAGAACGAATGTACTAATTAAAACATCGAAATGTATAATTACATTCCTTTTCCATTCCTTGTAATCCACATTTCTTTTCTTTTTGTTTCCTTTAGGTTTCCAACTTTTAGAGATTAAGTAGCAATCAACAGGTTTGTGATTATGTTTAAACGGCTCGTATAGGATACTAGAGAACTAGGTTAGGAGAATGCGGAAACCAATACAAGGTGTAAGTTAGTAAGACGGCAATTTATTAACAGTTCAACAGTTGGATGGAGTTCGACAGGTATTTGCCGATGTGTCTGAAATTTAATTTTACGATCGTTAATTTCCCAACTTCGAAACTTGAAAATAACCTAATCGAAGCGCAGAACCTTAAGTTTCTGACGTACTTATTAATTAGCGTCGAACAGCTCCTATGTAAGTTAATTGCGAATCATCTGGCCTGGCTGAGGAGGCCCTCCAAAAAGCTTCTTCGCCGTTGTTCCTGCACAGATTAAATTCTCGTTTACTGCACCCGCGAGTTTAGGGGATAATGATAACGGAGTTTAACTTCGGAAGAAAGAAAAAAGCAAGTGTGTGATCCTTAATCCTTTCATGCTGCTTTGAGTGAAACACAGAAAAGATATAATAATTAGACACGTCTCTGTATTTTACGGAGTTCAAATTATATGTTAATTTCATTATTTATGTTTGTATGAATAATAAAATGTCATCAGGAAAATAATTCGAACGAAAGTGAAAGTTGCATTATGAAAAGTAATGTTTATCAAAACTTGTTGTCGATATTATATATCCTATTTGTTCTTTTCTTCATCAAAATTCTTACAAGTCGTGACTTCAATCGAAGGGCTACTAATTTTTTTATCAATTGTAGTAACTCGTTGCAAAGGAACTAACCTCTGGTAGTCGTCAGTTTTTATTGCAATTAATTATGTCACACTATATTCTACACAGAATAATTTAGTATAAAATCTATAAAGAGAAGGTTAACAAAATGACGAGAATATTTTTACATTAACCTAACCTCGTTACTAATAATTAATTTTTGAAAATCAATTAGACGAGATCTCTAATCGAGCATAGAATGAAATGTTCCTTGGCAATATACACGTGTTATGTTGAAAAATCTTTAATTTTGGAAATAATCAAGTCTCGTTAAAAATTGTACGGTCAACTCCATCGTAAATACGGCAAATAATTATTTTTACGGAACAATCGATCGTTGATGGGATTTCAGGTAAAAAGATTAATCCTTGAATGGGAATGTTCACTCCCTATATGGAGACATTAAGTGCTGGTTCTTGTACAGGACTTGTTCAGTGGGTGACCGTAGCGCGATCATGGGGTTGCTAAGCACATTATGCTAACCCTGTGACAGCAGACGATGCATTAACCCTGGAATTCGAGTTAAAGCGAAACGAAAAGTAATGTATGTAAGGCCATTTGTCAAGATTCTAAATTATTTTGCATTGTTTAAAGTAACTTGATAAAGGTAGAGGATTAAACGCCAGCTCTTTAATCCTCCCTACTCTCGTGTACCTTTAGATTTTTAAATTTGTCATACAGAATTTGAAATATACATTACTGATATCTTTATTTTATCAGTATTTTAATATGAACTTTTACCGGATAAGATATCTAAAGTAATGTAATTACCTACTTGTTATAAAACATGTAGAATTATGGAGAGGAAGACTTATTTGCAGCAAATGAAAGATACAAGTGGAATAAAAGAATGGAAGGTTTTAGATAGTTTAAATCATGAAATAAATATAAGGGGTGCAGATGTTACGTAGAAGTTTATTTCCGTTCGAGTCTGAGATTATAGACAGAGTTCCTGATAAATTCATGAGATTCTCATTAAACCCCTTTAAATTCTCTTTGCCAGGCCCTTCCCATCATCGACTTATGGAACAGTGCTTCAAACACAGATTCTATTCAGTAGAACCAAATTGGTAGAACTTTTAATTGTATTTCAACTGTATTCACGAATTATATTTGTGAGATTATAAGAATTAACTGACACGTCAAAATTAATTCTAAACGTGTATTCTTCGAGGATCTGTGGCTTCTTGATTAAAGAACTATTTTTATGAAATAACGAATTTGTACGTAATTTTAATTAATTTACAAATTAACAAAGGTATTGGTCGGAACATATCGATTTGTCAATGCAATTAAACTTCTTCTCTAGTACTTCCAAATGAACGATCTACCATTTTATAACAAGAGAAACTAACCCTCAAACAATTTAACCCTCTCGCAGTTTAACTCGGGAGAGACTCGGGCAGAGAGTCCAGTACGTGTTTGTTTATTTTAGAGCTTAGGCAGAAACGAAGAGAGCTACAGAAGATGGTGTATATAATCATTTATTATATCACAGACCAGGTACAGAATAGACCTAAAACCTTATGAGGATACCGTATAAAAAATCAGAAGCTTTGTTTACCTTCTACAATAACAGAGCAGTGAGTTTAAGAATTGTACACAGTCCAACCATCAAAGATGGTAATGTCAACAAATGTAAAAGATCCTCCTTTGTTAAATCCGCGTATAGAAATATTTACGTTTACTGGATTGCATGGGTAGAACTTTGACGACCTCCCGACAGCACTAAAACATGCCATAGGAAGAATCATCCACTAATGAAAAGTTAAGCCTGTCGCTAAAAAGCCTTCGACATACGACAGGCGTCGCCCACGTCATCTTCTTCCGTTCTCCCCTTTTCTCCCTTGGCTCTAAAACAAATGACAACGTACTCTAGACGCTCTGCCCAATATTCACACTGCGAAAGGATTAAAATACAAAGAAGAGCCAACCTCGCGCAAAAACAGATCTATTATCCAAAGACCCGCTATCGATATCGAGTGCACCCGGCAGACAGAAGCCGGCAGAGGAGGAGAGAACGCCGCGATAGAAGTAGATAGAGAATCTTCTCCTGCTCCGTAGGATACTTTGATTTCCCGATCCCGCGCTTCCGGTAGGCCGCGCGGCCGGATAGGAAATAAGGTGTTCGTAGAAATCTCATATGGCGGGGTCTCGCATAAAATAGGCTGAATAAATCACGTAGCCGAAGAAGGTAGAAGGAGGCTCAGCCAAAAGAGGGAGGGTGGAGGGGAGGGGGAGTGGGTTAGAGAAGGTGGATATCGTTCTGGGTGCAGGGGAGGAGGGAGGGATGGGAGGTAAGAGGGAGGTTTCTGGAGCGGGTGATGAGGATCGAAAGGCAGAGGGACGACGGAGAGAAGGTAAGACAAACTTTCGCTCGGATGGGGTGCACGCTTCCTCTTCCTCCTCCTTCCTCCCTCCACCCCTTCTCCTCATTGTTCGCCCAGAACTGATCCACCTACGACGACGCCATAGTCGTCGTCTGGGCGCGTTTCGCAGTTGAACGGCGCGACGCTCTAAGGAAACTGATATTGCCGGCAATATCCAGTTGTTTGCATTGATTCGGGCTGTCTGAGAATCCCGAAGAGCTATTTCTATCCTTGGCTGCCGCCGGCACCCCTCTATCGCCGCTCTCCCTCGTCCTACCCTTCTTTTTTCGGTGGTGGGCCTCACGAGCGGTCTACGAAGCACACGTGCATAGATTACTGAGAGACTAGCCGGAGAAAATTTTCTTTCGCGGCTGAGTATAGAGGGTGGTGAAAATGAAAGGGTTCGGAAGAATTTGTCAAACGGAGACAGAGATCGTGGTAAATGTAGATTGAAAAATTGATATCTTCGATATTGTAAATAAGTTTACGTTTCTTCTTTTCGTGATTACGGAAGATCTTGACACCTTCGTATCAGATAGAATCGTTCTTATCGCACTGTGAAAATTTTTTTATCAGCCCTCTGTAACTGTTCACTGTTCGCGAGGATATGTAAATAACATTCCTCTGGTGATGCCTAATGGTAAGATAATTCTGTGTTATGATACATGTGTAAGTGTGAAAAGGATCGGTAATTTATCGTTTTTATGCATTCGCTTTAACCGAAATGAAAAATTCTTTATCATTTTGAAAACATTCATTTGATGACCCATGTTTGCTAGGACCTCTTTCCTTCATTTGGCAAGTATTATCTACCCTTAACTTTTTTGCCACAGAGGGCACATATACATATATATTCACACTCTGGAACCATTTAAATTACATATAAAAATTTTCTCGTACCACTCACCCTGTACTGTTATTATCGCAACATTGTAACTGATAAAAAGACAAATTTATCCATTGATAATCCTGTTAAATTTCAACGTCTACAATACTCTACACATTGTACAATTTCATAAGAATTAAAAATTGTGCATCTACTTGCAGACAGTTTATCCTACGACCGATTATCCGGCAAAAATAAAAATCACGTAATGCATTAATTCCTCCAGGATGCTGAACTGGTATATATACCAAGATCCAGAAAATATTCATGGAAGCTGCTTGTGCATCTAGGAACGCGGTAGAGGAACCTAGCTGGGTGCCTAAAATTCAAACGATCTATCACCGGCTGACGTCACCATCCTATAGGAACGACAAGGGGTGTCCCAATGCAAACTACCCCGCCATTCGGATGATATATCCATCGGCACCTGTTAGACGACAGCGTCTGAACGCGTCCCGGCGCCACTCTCGTACTCTCGCGTGGATGCACGACTTAAGCCTTCTTACCATGAATTATCGAGTGCCGTTCGCTGGAAAGTTAAGGCCTCTCACTCCAACGTCACGGTCTTGATCTTTAGGGACACGATACCATCGACCGTCCGTTGTTTTCGAGAGAGAAAAGGAAAGTAGGATCAAGCGTTGCGATACGGATCGTGGGTATCGCGATCTACCATTTTGTACACCTTACGATTTACATACATAGTGTACTGTGGGATTTTCTTGGACTTGCGATTGAGGTTCCGAAAGGTGTATTTAAAATGATGATAATAATAGTGTATTGTAGGATTGTTGTAATGACCTATTATATGGTCGAGTTCGTATTCGGAAAAGACCCTGCGACACGAATAGGCAAAACGAGGGCAACGAACTCGGAAGGCCTTCCGACGTTCGTTGTTATTAAACAAGAGCGTCTGTGTTTGTGCGAACACTGTGAGAGTGAGAGAGAGCGAACGCGGGTCGCGAAGACCATATAAATAGGGAAAACAATAGCGAGAGTAGTCCTTTTTTCTGCGAAGCGATAAAGCGTTGACAGTGTTCTTTTGCATTTCGTTTCGTACATTATTAACAAAAGTAAAGAAATAAAATAAAATTAAATGTCTGTGTTAACTATAAACCACGCTGTTTCCACTCTAGGTCTCCTTTCTTCTGAATACTGATAATTCTTATTCCACACTGCCGTTTTCACCACGCACTTTTTTTATCCTCTCCCGACATTCATACTCCCATCACGCACACGCACCCTCTTGGGTTTTCAACCGTTAAAACTAACGGTGGGCCTCGCGGAAAGGGGCCTGCTCTCTACCTGCACTTTTAGGCCCGATACACACTAGCGGTTCGCTCCCGGTCCGGTCAAATATTCTTCTATGTTTTAGAATAGACCCATTCACACTACGGGCAACGCTCCGGTCACATCCGGTCTCATCCCTGTAATATGTCGTAGTCCTTTTTTTTTTCATTCGCATCATAAAAGATGGAACTTTTTAACAATATTTTTTAATTTTGTTGCACGCACTCCTTTTCGATATGAATATTGTAAATAAATTTTTGTTTCGCACAAACGTACCCTTACTCTAGTTTCTAAAAATCTGACAAAACTATACGTTGTAGTTTGTGTGAAATAATGATGAGTTTATGTCATCGTTTTGTTGGCTTCAAAGTTATTAGCAAATGGTAACACGTTGAAAATCGCAAAAAAGCGAATTTTTAGCCAAATATAGATATATAAACTAATTTATATTTCGAAAGCAAAGTGGGATTGGACCGTGACCGGACCGGAAGCGGACTGCTAGAGTGATTCGGGCCTTATCGACCTTGCGCCGTTCGTTTTTCAAAAAACGGACGAACGAAGGCAAAAACGCTCGCGATCCTACAGTACATTACTCTTACAATATTAGATCGTCCTGAAAGTTCCCGCGGTTTTATGCCGTTCGTTTTCAAAAATTATAACTCCACTGAAATTAAATACTTTTAGTTTTATTTAAAATAATTTCCACAACCTTCCCATACACTTTTCCCAACGCATTGCAAGAGTATTCATTACGGTATATTATTATCCATGCTTAATTTTCCAAGGAACGATTAACCGGCTCCATTTGAAACAGATCGCGTGTAACTCGACGCGTTTATATGCAACATTAACGGTTTGTTTACACGTGTCGAGTCTCCTTTGGATCTTTATGTAAACGAGTCGAACTGATGCCGTGTCGACGGAATTATTTCTCGTTCAACTGGGAAACGATAAATTTCAACCACGTTAGAGTAAAGGGCCTCCACCGCTGATGTCCTGGAAGTCAGGAAACGTGGTTATTTACGGAGCAGTGTTGCAACGGCAACAGACACTGTATCGTTACCGTCTCCCCTCAATTGGGTTAAGCCTAAAACTCAGTTCGCATGATGGTCAGGTTCAGGCTTCTCGTGTTCTGAGTGCATCACGGGGTTACGTTTCCTTTGACTATGTATCAGGACTGCCTGCATTTCCGGTTCAACGATGTACAACCTCTGACCCTTGTTTCCGTAAGAAATCAGCTCGAAACGTTGTTCCTCGAAGTGCTGTCTAATTTTGACATGTACTAGAAAAAGTAGCTGTCTTTGATAGTAATGAAATAATGGTCGAATGTTTCTATAACGGTGTAATTGGTAAATGTGAATACATATCGTTGGTTTGCTAGAAGAGTGACACAACTGACAGAAGTAGATCTTTCAGGAAATCAGTTTGAAATTCTTTGCGGTAGAAGGTATTAATTACTCAACCATTTAGTAATCGGAAATATTTTTTCTTTTACAATTTAGCTAGTTGGCTTTGGGTTTTCAGGGTTATCAGGGCATTTTATGTTAATCTATTCTTACCAAATGTCAAATGACCGGTTATGAAATAAAGATCATATTTTTCCGAAAGGAATACAGGTGATTGTCAATTTAATATAGGAAGCAACGCAGAAAGTAGCCTTTAGGTAATAATAAAAAAAAAATTGCATATCAAATCATTAAACGTTGTGAATTGTTCATTGTTCTTCTTAAACAGTGTAATTTTAATTTTAATTTTACTTTTAGTGACGCTGTGTCAGTTAAAAATAGCTCACTTTTAGTGATTAAATTAACTGTTCTAGCAAACACGTTCTGAGCCCAGCAAGAAAATGAACATTCTTGTGAAACTTCAATTTAAAAAATCTACGTATTTACATTGATATTTAATTTTGGAATTTAATTTCAATAAGAAATTTATTTTAATCTTCTTAGAAACTGTATCTACTTTACACAAACTAGATTCTCTTTCTGTAGTAATCCACATTAATTTGGCAAATTCACTCACCTTCACTCCTAATTTTTCTTTAATTTCGACATACACTGTGATCTTCTTTATTCAAATATATTCCCTTTTTCAATAAATACAGACGTACTTCTGAAGCACAGGAAACGGTACACAAAAAACGTACCGAAGTTGTAGCAGTAGCGGACGCAGATTTTCACCGGTAGTTTGTTGATTGAATATTGCTCACTGTGTCGTTTGAAAAAAATCATGTCCACGTAAAAGATATTTGACAGCGGGGGGAAAGGTACAAAGAGCTTACGTACGTATGAAAAGTCGTAATTCTGTCATTGGTGTAGGTCGCGTTTTGACGTACCTTTCGTTGCACTTCGTACGAAATAAATTGGTTCGTTAAAATTCTGTTATATAAATATAATGATGTACGTGTAGTGGCGTATGTTTCCATTCAACGTAAAATACAATAAATTACATCTATAAATAACATGCCCACGCGAGAAACTATACCGCACAGTGTTGCGTAGAAACATAAATTCACTCCGTCCGATCCGCAAAGTGTTGAAATTTACGGTGAAAGATTTATTAAATCGTTGGCGGCAAGATGAAATATCGTTTATTAATTTATCGCTGTATAAAATAATTAAAAAACTGAAATATGACTGCGATAAATAATCCACCGTATTGAAACACATTTCTGCCGCGTCACTGGAACATGTTCTTTTATACCGTGTTACGACGAATCCAACGTTCCTGTAATTTCATTTTCATTCGTACGAATATCTTACGTGAAGAGGATAATCAGAGAATCGTAAGAATCGTATTTTGTTGACGAATTACGAGGTAAGGGTTTAAATTTGCTACAAAAGGGACACGCGTTATTTATACGCAACGTCAAAGTAACACAGATAAAAAGAAAATTTGATCGATTGCAATGTAGGTATAAGCACCGAAGTGTAGGTTTTATTATGTTTGAAAATGGTTACACGTCATTAACCACCCTCTTAGTGGATTTCTTAGTATGTCAGCTAAGGGTCATAATAAATGGCGCGAACTGGGACGTCAGACTTGTGATTGATTTAGACTACTTATGTATGTTCCCTTTGTCAGTTGTAAAGTTTCGTTACTGTCTTTATAAAATGAGGAAAAGGAGGTTTACGATATTCTGATAATACCGTTTTAATTAGGAAACTTAATATAATAATTTTATTAAATTGTATGCAATTTTATAACGTATAATTTAATACTTAAAATACCATTTTACTTGGGAAAATTTGTTATAGTGATCTGTACGTTTTGGAATAATTTTTGATACCGTGGGTTGGGCTTTAAATTTGGATAAAAGCAAGTCACTTTATTGTGTATAAATATATTTTCCTTGTATAGTAGTACCGGCCACTCTAAGTTTTTCTACTATAACTTGGGCTAACGTTGGTAAAAATGAAATTTCAAAAAAGTAATTTGTAGTACAAAGGGTGCTTAGTAAAAGGGGACAAATCGTTTTTCTCAAATTTTCTCATAAAGATAAATCATTCGTAGAAATAAAAAAGTTGTAATTTGCAGCGAACGAAAAATTGTCGTACAGTACCGGCCAGCTACTTAGTAGATCACTTGTAGAGAATTTACTGTAGTTTACTGGTAAAAATCATTTAAAAATAGAATAGAACTTTTATTTAGGCACGTCTACAAATATCACAGGTAAAGTGATCGATATTTTCTTGATCCGTACACTCCACGTGAGCCCAACCATTGCAGCTATGAAAAATAAATTTGTCGTACGGAACACCAGCGTAAATATTAAACGTCTTAGGATTCTGGTAATACTGAAGAAAAAAGAACGTCACCGGAATACGTTGCTCAGGGCTATAGTATTCATTTGTTTTTCCATCAATAGTGCAGTCAACTAACAGTATAAGCGAGATCTAGCTTTGGCCGGTACTGGACGCTGATCGGTACTGCACGACTCTCCCCAAATCAATGATTTGACGTGACTTTTCAATACTAATAATAGCATTAAATATTGAGTTAAGCTATACAAATTAATCGAACTAAATCTGTAATTACACTGTTACGTTTAAAGTACGTAATATTTACCTACAAATCACAGATCGCGTATAAATATCAATATTTATGGAGCGACGTACATGGTTTCAGTTTTGAATTAAAAATTGCACAGGTAAACGAAGTGATCGTTGAATCACAAATCAAACAAAAATTCAATCACTGCGCGACCAGTGCATTTGGCTACATTTTAAAAATGACGCACGGAATCATCGATGTGTTCAGATTAAAATTTACAACGTTTAAATTGCATGGAATAAATTACAAAAGAAGGAGTACGTTTTTATTCACTCGTCGTGGTGATCGTTTAAACCGCCGAATCTATAGCGAATTTCAGCACGAATACGTATGGTCGTCACACAATCGACGGGCGGTTAACGCACGTGATCCATCTTGAATAATTGAGCAGTGTAGCCACGCTGATAAAAGTATTCCATTATGCGAGTTGTCCGCTACTCCACGCTGAATCTCTTCCATGGTAATGGCAGTTCCTCGTTACGAGGTTTATTCCAAATGCATTGATCGATCTGCGGTGCTTCAGATAGTATAGTAAAGTCTTACACCGTTAGTGAATTAAGCGTATGTAATTGGGCGAGAAAATTAAAAACCTTTCAAGCCGAAAAAATAAATAGTAACATTACTTCATTTCAGTAGCCCAATAATTGACGATTTAACATATACATACGTAATGGCTTAATGATGAATTAATGAAATGATAATTACTTTTTGTTATTAACTGACCTGGAAATGAAGTGTGGTTATTTCAATTATGGCCGAAAAATAGTATTATATTATCTTTGCAATTTGTTGAATCTTTGTGCAAAATTGAACGTGCATCTTTCCATACTCTCGTTTAGTTGCATTATTTTTAATAATTTTTATAGGAATTTTTGGACATGATTCTGTTTCTGGAGTCGGACACAATAGGACTGTGTCCTTTTATATTTTAATAGAAACATTTACTTGATCAAAGCTCGTGAAAAATGATCCAACGAATCTTGAAAGCTTGCTGTTGCCTTGCAAGAAATCGCGACGAACCCTCGGTCTGGTGTATTATCATCATAAACTTGTGCAAATACACTTGGCCGCCAGACCGAGGTACCGGTCCTCTCGCGCGTACCGTACCCCCCGTGGAGAAGTCACTTCCGCGGTGGAAAGTCACGCGGCAACCCCTGGGAAAAACCCAAAAATGGGGGTTTTCTAATGTTAAGCAACAATCCTCTTCCCTTGGAAAGAGCTGCGTCTCACCTAAACAACCTTCTCCAATGAGGAGTCAACACCTATAACCCCCCCAGAAGAAATCGGCCACCAATCAGCAACTGGTCGAGCGGATAAAACTAAGGAAACGAGGCAGAAGCGCGTCCTTTTTTGGAAGTCTTAGCAGTTGGTCTTACGAAAATTAGTATTTTGATAGTCTCGTGGCGACATCACCTCAAGTATCACTCTGTTGCAAATAAAACTAGTTCTTAGCATTTCACACTGAATAAATCAAGGTGTGATTAAACTCGCGTACCGGTTCGGCAATTAAGCATCGAACATTACGCGACCCGAACACTTGTGTTTGAATTTTTTCTACATCTACAAACATTATAATACGTAAATTTTTGCAACTTCAAGTAAAAAATAATTATAGAAATGATATTTTAATGCAAATTTGGTTACGAAAGTTAATTAAGATTTTCGTATAATTGTATGCAAGCAAAGTGTGAACTATATCTCGAGAGATAGATTCATACATTCTCCGAAACTTTTCATATTTTTAGCACGTGTCACGAACAATGATATACTTATATGTGACATGCAAGGAAGACTTAACGGTGCACCGAACCGCAACTGCTTCACGAAATCGCAAGATCGCGTGATCGCGGTTTCCGGCAGACGGAAGGCAATGCGATGTTCGAAAGATTGATTTCACGCGTTCTGGTAAACGCGGAAAATGTCTGGAGGACCTAAGGGATTTCATTTAAATGCAGATGATCTTACGTAAGTAACGTCACGTCATTCCACTTTAATATCGATGGATGTCATTAATTCGCCCCCAATTTCCTTTCTTCTTTCCTTTCCACGATAGATCTACCGTTATTTTGTTTCTCGAGAAAACTTTATACCCATGAATATGTAAGAAATTAGAATCGTATTGAACTGAGTTCTGGAAAATATCTCGCTGCATAAGAATATCAAAATTCTTCAAAGTTGGGATACTCGATGGGTAGGGTGATCCAATTTTTTCTAATCAAACTTTGTCAGTATGTATTATGGACGTAAGAAAGAAAAAAATGCATCGTAACTGCACATTTGTTACTATTCCTTCTGTGTTTCGCATTTTTCTTCTAAATTTTCAACAAAGCAGCAAAAGACGTATGTTTGTATAACATTTTTTGTCACTTATACTCATAGAACGCATTGACAAAGTTTGGTCGGAAAAAATGGAACACCCTGTATGCATTTGGGACAAACTTTTAGAAATATGCTTTTCCGAAAAAAAGTGGACACAAGAATTACCAATTTACGTTCTTCTTTTATGTTATTATTTTTATATTTTATAACGAAGATGAGACAATTTATTTCACTAACAGTTAAATAATTTGAAGTGATCACGTTACTGTCTATTACTTCGATACTTTTAAAAAGCTGCAACTTCAACATTTTCAGACAAATTTTATAGGAACGTTTTAAAAGGATCCTACTCTCGCGTGAAAGATTTTTGAAAAGTCGATCTTTTTTTTTTTATTTCACCTAGATGTATTTGGTCCCTTAAAAGCAGGATGAAGTTACATTTCAATGGAAATGGCTGGCCGAAACACAAAGGAGGATAGAAATGTGGAATAGTAGTCAAGTGAAAACGCATTGTCCCTCGGAAGTTTAATAATTGAAGAAGGTATCCATATCCATGGAATGAACGGGGAATATCGTTGCATTTTTACTGCCTGGCCGGAGCTTAACCTACAAAGAGGAATTTTAATGCCGGAAGTTATTACCTTGGCGCGGTCGAAGTATTTAGTCGAACATTATGAACGGTTTTATTACGACAGGATTACCGTTTTTTCCCCCCGTCCGCCACCCCAGCACGCCGTCTACTGACCCCGTTCGAATGACACTCGAGCAGAAAAGAACCGTGATTTAGAACTAAGTGAAGTCTTTATGAGAATTTTTAGCATCGAGTGGGCTAGCTTAATGATTACCGCGAGATTAAATGCTAGTTGGCTCTTGTTGGTCGATAAAATTGGTCTGGAACCGGCACAGACGTGGCTGGCGAAGGGTCAAGAAGGGAGAGGTCGGTACCTTTTCTCCATCGATTCTGATCTCGCCGTTCCACAGACGAGTTTCCCTTCGAGAACTTTATCAATGGCCAATTCCTAACTCTCCTCTTCTTTTCTTCCTCGTATTTTAATACGAACCGGGAACAACCATCTGGGAAAACAATGGTACTTGAACGAACGTAGTTCGGAACTTTGTTTTTAAACATACACTCCCCCCCGTAGCTGTGTCGCTCTGTCCTTCTTGCTCACTTGAAGAATTTACAAACGATGGAGGTTTTTGTGATATCGCAGAGGGACGTTGATCGTCTGTTTATGTACATTTCACGCACGAAGTTGATGAATTAAAAATTAAATAGATCGTGTCATAAGAATAAATAGGACGTCGAAGTTCTGACAGAAATATTTGGCAAAATTGGTAAGTTCTTGATGGTTAACAGTAAAGGAAACATAAGTATTAGGTACACTACAAAGCTGGGAATAAACTTGCATTTATTTTGAACAGGAAATTTTTAGTTACTAAATCACCTGCTTTTACACTTGCAAGGTGTACCTACTGAAATGTCCATCACGGGTTAAAATAAAATTGGTAAATAAACAAGGTAACAGACAAGGTACACAAATAAGTATTAGGTACACTACAAAGCTGGGAATAAACTTGCATTTATTTTGAACAGGAAATTTTTAATTACTAAATCACCTGCTTTTACACTTGCAAGGTGTACCTACTGAAATGTCCATCACGGGTTAAAATAAAATTGGTAAATAGGCAAGGTAACAGACAAGGTACACAAATTTCCTTTTTATTCGTGGAATAAGTGCATATGTATCTATAACAAAGTGCAGGAATTATTTATCTATATTGAAATTTGACGAAAGTGTAAATAATAATTTACCGTTTTCTGAAACTTCACTCCAACTATACACCCACACAGCAAAATATTATTCCTCCAGATAATCCTAATTTCCAAACAAACATTCGCAATCCTTCCAATTAAACCTCTTAGACCCGCGCAACGTATAAACCTAATTAACATCCAACAACATCTCGCCCCTTCCACTAACTCTCAAATCCAGCCAAATAGCCAATCGAGTTCTTTTTTCTCGACCAGGGGCGGCGGCAATTTTCTTAACTGGCTAAATCTGTAGCGTAATAGCACGAACGCTATGGAGAGAAGAAACGTAAACGCATCCCTTAACGCAAGCCCCGATAAAAATACAATGGCCATTGTTGCCGGTCGATTGACCGCACTTAGAGAGAAACCTGGAACGTTCTACCAACTTCTGGCGTGCACGTTGTCAATGCTACGATCGCATTGACAGAGGTAGGTCACCTACCTAGACACCTACCGTAGGTGTCGATTAAGGGGATGCACTCGATTCCACCAACTTCCTCTCTCTCGTTCTCTTCCATTCCCTTTGTGGATTCTTCAAGGCCACGAGAGGACACAATAGCGTAGAATTTGTATTGTTAAGTGTTTTTCGTGTAATAGTTTATAACGATGCTTTGCGGCAACGACAATTGACGGAGTATGATAGGCAGATGTAACAAAGATTTGACAACTCGTAATTGTAACGATTAAACGACGCAACGGTTATGAAACTCAAAGAACTATAAAATGACTCTTGCAACTGTGAGACAACTCGGACAACTTTTAAACGACTCTATCTACAATACTCCGTCTCCGACACTTTGAGGACTCTTACAATACTCCGGCTCTGTCTATAACATTCTATCTCAAACACTTTGACGATTCTATCTGTAACACTGTGACTCTATGTACAGCATTCCATTTTCAAAATTCTGACGACTCGTACAACACTTCTACTCTACCTGCCACTCTGTCAACTCTGCTTAACACTGATTCTATCTCCATACACGCACGATATTGCTTGGTTTTTCCCATTAAAAATGGTCTACGCATCGTTGAACCTCGTGCAGGATCGAGGGTTTCCGCGAAGGGCCTATTTCGTGTCGCTATCGACCTCCCTTTTCCCTTTCACAACCCTCGTCCTGTGACTCTTAAAATTACGCAGGAAGGGGCGAACATTTTCACGATACTACAATAGTTTTAGCCTGGACAATCGGTTGATTGGGAAGAATTACGAGACGATTGTTCGGCCCGTTGGCCTCGTGGAGCGAAGTAGATGTGTCGGAAAAAAAAAAGAGAGGAGCCGCGTAAACGGGAGCACAGGAGGGTCCTAACGAGGGCCAGAAACATCCTTCCCTTCTTACGGTCACCGGTTTCACCGTCATTCACACGGCCTAACGTCATTTAACTCGACACGGTCCTCTTCCGTTAAATCCACGTTTTCTTTACTCTTGGCCCTGTTTTGTGGCGGCTCGCGCTCCTCCTCGACGACTTCGCGCGATGAATGAGACGCGTAGCGAGCATTTATCGCTGTTTACGTTTGAGGGCCACTCTTGGTGAATGCCGCGAGGTGCAAATTAGAACGCTGGAGAATTTTTCGAGTGGCTCGTTGGAAATGTAAATGTGCCGACTGGTGAAACGTGGAGGTGCGAGTGGAAAGAGTTGGATATATTGTTATTTTAATTAGCTGGCAAAGTTTGGTAGAAAGAGTACGATAGAAAGGTTAAAATTCTGAATAGCCATAGAGATATATATTGTCTTATTCTACTTTCGTACTTAAAAGGCAGTGGCTCGTTATTTCTTTTTAGCAAATTGGTGCAATTATTAGCTCTCAATTATTTCCAAGATCAATGTGACAATGTGTTTAGTATGTTCGGTGAATATTTAGTGAATTTAAATAGAAAATAATGCTTAATTTTTTTTTACTTTATCTTGATTATTTCGCTATCTAATCTAAACACGAAATCTTCTGATTATTGTTACGGCTGTACTTCGTAGCTCCAAAAGATACGTATATTTACATATAACCATATTTCTCATTGAGATAGAATTTTCACTTCTTTTCCACTCATTTTTCTCAATATCATTTTCCTCGCAATCTGATTCGATGATTTAGAAGATTTGACATATTTCGGTGGAATTATTTGAAACCTACATACCGATATAACGGGATTAGTCTTCTCGTTATTACCGTTATTAAAATACATAAGCGTGTATATTAGAGTTGATACGACAAGTATCGAAGAGATGCGAAGTATGAATATGGATTGGAAAAGGTATGTACTTCACAAATGCGTACGAGTGGCAGCGTCAGCTATTGAAAAGTGGAAAAAAAGCGCCCAGACAGGGTTGCATTTGAACCTATGCTATCTTTGATATGAAACCCATGGCAGCGAATGTACGCTTTCGTAGAAAGCGTAATGACGGAAAGTTGTTACGGGATGTGCAATGAACTCTGTAACGTATAATGAGACTTCTGTTGACTTGTTACTATGTAATGGATCAGCGGAGTATTCATTCAAGAACTGAATACCAAAATGTTGCTATATGCCTTGTTTCTGTTGAAGGGCACATAGATCGCATCAGCCTCTTTCACTTTGTGCACACGTACAAATTTCAATTTATCAACATAATGAATCTATTGCAGCGGACGGAGTATTCAAATTTTACCGATAGAATTAACACATTCAGTATCAAGTATTCTGTTATTTAAATTGATAGCAAGGTAGGAATGATGTTTGAAAATTTCATATTCGTCTCTTTGAAAAAATATGATTATTGTAGACAGTAAGCATTATTAATGCAAAATGGATCTTATGATAAATATTAGGACATTATCAATGAAGTGCAATATACTACGTACACTTATTTTGCTTCACATAATTTTAACAGAGAAAGTAGCGAATAAATGATATTTACGTTATTTTATTTAAAAACGTAACATTTACTATTAGTACAGAGAAAAATAATTTACATTCGTTTTTTAATGATTAAATACAGACATTTTCCATTATAGGAAAAATATTTTGAATAACGCCTTTTCTATTTGCTTGTAAACAAGAAGCTAACTGAATTCTTAGATATTGTACAGAAATTCTTTTCATCTCTTACTTTATCCTTTTCCTTTAGTTCAATTGTCAGCAAACAAATGTAAATCATTTTTCTTTGTACTAATAGTAAATCTCATGTTTCCAAATAAAATAACGTAAATATTATTTATTTACTACTTTCTCCGTTAAAATTACACTACGTTAAATAAATTTTAGTGAGGTGTGCAGAGACCTTCTTCACCGAGTGTACGATGGCCACTGCGAAGCAGTGAAATGAAACACCGTTTGAAAATAGTAGATCTATCCTCCTCTTGTTAAACAAATACTTTGAAATAAAACAAACGTTTCACCTGTTGGTTTTATTAGAACCGATCTATCGCATTTACGGTTGAACAAAATGAAATTGGCCGACAGTCGTTCCAATCGACGGATTGAAAATAACAGATTAACGATTCGTAACTTTCGATCGAACGGACTACCATCGGGAAGCTCGTAAATCGGCCGTGCAATAACGATGGGAACTGTGAACGTGCCAGCCGGCAGACATGTCGGGAGTTGCATTAGAATCTCTTCCTCGTCTTTACGTTCGTCTAGGACAACCGTAGCTTCCAATTATCTGGCGAGACTACCCCTTTATTGCGTGCTCCCTCGTTGTTCATCCATGCGGTTCTCGCTGTTCCTAAACGAGCCGTCGTACTTGATAAAAGGATGTCAACCACCGTCTCTAAGCGCCGCCATTGTTCTTCCCGGCGAGAAGGTAATTTATCATTCTGTACAGCGTAAAAATGTCGATAATCTCGTTTGGAACCTCTATCTAGCCGTGGTGCTTACAAAATCACCAATTAACGTGTCAACTTTGAAAAACCGATAAGATTATTAAGTCACTGCAACTCAAAATACAATTACACTTTTGTTAATTTTGTATCATTATTCGGTTTACTCGTGAATGTCGAAGGTTGTGTTGTAAATTGTGCCCCTCTGACGAAGAGTGCACAGATTAAATAAATGATTCTGTCAAGCAAATAATTTCGTAAAATATTTGTGTTAGAGTAATTGATTAAAGCTGTGTAAGGAGGAAAAAGGAAATAGTAGGGTAGCGAATAATAGAAACACGTATTGATATTTTGTTCATAATTCAATAATAAGTTATTGTTTAACAATGGTGGTTGACTTTGTGTTTAAAGGTAAATATTTAGAAGTAGCAAAATTTTTTACTAGTTTGGAGACAATTTTCTATATACAGGGTGTCCCCTACAACTGGGACAGGCAGTGCCTTTAAAATGGTTAGAGAAGGAAAAAGATTCCATAGGACAAAATTAAATTGTGTCAATTGTGTCATATTTTTGAATTAAGTTGGTGCATTTTTGTGCATCGGAGCATTAGAAAAGTGCAATTGCACTTGTTTCTTTAATGGAACCCCATTAATCGATGCATTTTTCACTCTTTACAAAAGAGGAACCAAAGCGAGAATCGAACCCTCGACCTCCGGCCGGCAAAAGCCGAGTTTCCATGCCCATAGCCAAGACGCCCTCCTTCATTTCCTCGTTGCTATTTGCTCCTTTTGATGGAGGTCCCGATCCCACAATATCTCGTCCAAAACATCGCATACATTTAGTACGTCACATCGTATCGCCAGATATCTCGTCCATAGATGCGAAAGGATTAAACTCAAATTCTTTCAACACCCATTAAGAAACAGCTCACCCTTCCGCAAAGATTCTCCTTTTTTCATAAATAATCGTGGAAGTAACGTCGAAGGTAAAGAAAATTACCCTTCGATTTGTTGAGCGCACGAAGTGACTCGGTATTCTTATTACGTGCCACGCTTTCCAATTTCCCCGTTATTTCTTCTGATCGTTTTATACTCCCGGAGTACACGGTTGACTCGGTGACCGAGAAAAGGCGAATCCTCCAGCCGTCGACGGGTTAAGAACGACCCGGTTAGCATTAGGAATCTCCATAACTTAACGCGACTGGACAATATGGACAATCAAGCTGCTTTACGGTACGTTGGCCAGCAGGTCCTGGCGAGCCTAGGGCCGGATTCGATGAGACGAGGTGCGGTCAAGACGTGATCAGCACCCAAAAGAAGCTGCGACAGTTACCAGCCGTCTTTTGCCGAGCGTTACGGAAACCTAGATTAGTCATGGTAGAGTGAGATCGAAAAAGGTGAGCCGCCAGCCTGAAACTATCCGCTATGTTCGATGTCATCGAACCTCGAGAAAGAGCGGCGAAAAATCTGGGGGCAGCTGTGCCAGCCAGGAGACGAGCACGGTCGACTTTCTTCCAATTCCGAGCACGATCGGTCATCTGAAGCGAATTGCACTTACGTTGTACTTCGTTAGGATGACCCGCGAATTTTTCAAATCATTATACAGGGTGGTGAAGGAAAAAGGTTCGTAACATTAAGGGTAGGTATGTAATACCCGTTAAATGGAGGAAAAATCTTTTGACAAATATGAATTGAAAAATTTATATTTTCAAAGTTCTAAACAATTTTCTGTTTCGGTTGAAGGAAGTGCGTGGAAGCGATGGATTGTCTGTCTTCTTCCCACTTTATACACGAAATTACAGGAAATGTTAGTTAAACATTTTCGTGATCGGTAAACTGTTACAGAGAGGTAATAAAAAATTTTTACAGTGTTGTAAGAATGATTATATTCTGTGATATTCATGAAAAGAAGTGGTAACTCGCTTTAACCGAAACGAAAAATGGTAACTTGATGTGTACAATGTTATCATTATTAAGAGGCAAGTAACTTCAAATAATTTGGGCTTTAAATAATTTTTCTATTATTATTTCCATTAGTCGATGACAGTCAATTATTTAAGCTGTGTTAACAAATACTCGTGGATATTATAGTTTAAATATCGCAGATAGACTTTAGCAGTAGTGTCAATTTTTAAAGCCAAACTTTGCTAAATATAAATTACAGGAATAATAATATTTCAACTTATTCCGATTAATGCACTATTATGACAGAGAATAACTAACTTTAATATTTTTAGTCGCCAAAAAATATCGCAAGGTAAGGAATTAAGGCGAGTGGCTTGCTCGCTTTACTATGTATCTAATGATCTGTACTTATTATTTGATAGATTGTTGTATTTAGAAGAAGAATATAAATGTAGACTCGATTTAGTTAACAAACATATATGTTTTGGAAAATACAGCATACGGTTTTAAAAATTGTTACTACCACAATCTACCACAATAGAGAATGTTATTGATTCTTGTACAATCAGTTCCAAGTCAGATCAATATCGATACCAATATCAAGATAATGAATGTATTTTTTAAATATAAACAAAGTTACCAAATTTTGGCGAATATTACCTATCTGTACAGTTAAAAACACCAAATTCTTCTTAATTTTACAAATCAGATACAATACTCTACTCATCCAAATCCTTTCAAACCCACAAACACGCTATCTCAAGAATTCCATCCTTTTAAATTAAACTTTAATACAATCCCATCATCCTGAACCCAGATGAAGACACTACAATAAAAGACGAAAGCCCAGAACGTACACGAAACATTGTCGAGTGCAGTGCTGTTGCACAGAACATACAACAACTGCGCGCTAGCTGAAAGGCACTTAATTAATTTTTTACCAAAACGAGACCTCGTGTTCAATCCCGTTCCTATTTTCATTCATCGACGTCGAACGACGAGCAAACGAGGTCTGCACATGCGGCACAATGAAAGTCGTCGTACAACTCGAGGTGGAGAAGAAAAGAGAATGAAATTAAACAAGAAGAAAGAAAGAAAGAAAACGAAGAAGTAGAAGAAACAACTAGGGGAGAGTGGAGAAGAGGAGCGAAACGTTTCGCGTGGCGTGGAAAGAAAGAAATCACGCTTCGACGAGGTAACCGACGCGTCGGTGCTAGCAACACGAACAAAGAAACGCGGCTTAAACGTTTAAGAGCGCGACGTGTAAACGTTAATTATCGCGGCTCGCACGCGAGGCAAGCGACGAGCAATAATTATTTTCGCAACGCGCCACGATTAATTCAAGTGGTTGCGGCGACTGTAGAGGGTGGCGGTGGACAAGCTTAGCACCCTGCCTAGCTCGTACATAAAAGCGGAACGTAGTCACGAGCACTTGCCTGGAATATTACGTACCGGCACACGTAGGCCGCGCTCTGAACATCGCCTATGCGCAGGCAGCTAGGTTAGTACTTCTTCCCTTGAATTTCGCCGGTCTGCTTATTTCTGGACTTGTTACGTCCAAGCCTGTGTTCTCGTATTCTTTCTGTTATTCGACGAGGATGGTTAAACGAACATTTTTACGCATGATTACGTTATCTTTGCTAGTTCTTTGTATTGCAGTACCGTACAAATGTTCGTTTCTTCTTAGGTAGTTCGAAGGGGCTAGGACTAAGATTGCAAACGAGAAAGTGAAAAATCTGCATGTTGCATGAGGCCCATCCCGTTGACCATTTTTAATGGGAGACACATAGAAATAGCTTGGGTGTATGGTGAGAGAGAAAACGAAGGAAGCGTTTCTTCATGCAGATGGAATTAGTGTTGGATAGAGTGGTCAGAGTATTGTAAGTATCGTTAGAGTATCAGAGATAGGGTGGTGTAGATAGAATTAGAATATTGCATTTAGAGTGGGAGTGTTGTGGATAGAGTCGTCAGTGTTGTAGATATAGAGTTGCAGAGAGTGTTGTATGAGTCGTCGCAGAGTTATCTTCAGAGAAAAGTCGTTGAAGAGATTGACTTCAAGAAATACCGTTCTTTCTCTTTTTTTAAAAAAGTGATATATACTTTAATAAACATCAAAATATAATTTTATTTGTAATTTTCTTGCAATGTTCATTATGTACAATGTTATACAACAGTTCTCCAGTAAATGCATGTACAATGTGTTGTTTGACCTACGAAGTTTCCGAAGATTTTTCTTGGAGCATTCTCTCCCAAAGCTTCTCTCTTATAAAGTTATTTCTTAATCGTGCTATTGTCATAGCTTAATTCCTGCAAATACGTGTCTTCAGACAGCTCTAGAAGAGTAACCCAGTGCTTTCACAAAAGTATACGAATTGAACTATATTTTACATATTTCAAAAATGGGTAAGACAATAAATTTCAGCCTCGACCATTGATCTACTCTACATGTCAATTCGTATCACAATTAAAACTAGAAATTACTTACATCTATAATACAATTCCTGCTACATCGAAAATGGGACTGTCCTTATCCAACGCGGAAGAATTCGAAATCCGTGCGCGCGCGTTCAACAGTTTCTTTATCGCCACTGAATATTCATACAGCTAAATGAGATTTTTCTTCGCACGAAAGAAGCGAGAAAGAAGTTCCTGGCCTGTTTTCAGCGCGGACGTTCTCTCGCGTGTACGTAAAACAGCTATCAGTTTAATTTCTTAGCAAGAACAAGCCGGATAATCGCGCGGCAGTCAGCCAGTAGAATTAACCCGTCAGACGTCAGTCGTTGGTAAGGTAACGCGGTCAGATAAGCGGATAGAAAAATGTTTCGCTATTTCTGCCGTGGCTCGGTAGAACCTCCAGTTTCGCCGATACTAAATGCGTGCTCGTGGAAAATGCAACACGTAATTTGATCATTCTCGCAGTAAAACGATTTCACCCTGATACTTGCACTTTTTGTAAACGATCGCGGCTCCTAGTTATTATTTATGTACGCACGAGAGGCTACTGTTTACGGAGAGAAATGACGCTCGTTTAGATAGGCGTTTGGTGCCGTGGAAAAATTATGCGCTCAATGATCGAATGTCTTGAATTCTTTTCTGTAATCTCCGGAGTAGTTGAGTTACATTTGATACGGTTGTAAATTCACCGTTTAACGGGGTATTCAGGTTTAGACGGCCGATTTTTTAGCCAATTTCATGATTTCTTCTTTAGGCGACGAGAAAAGTTACAATGTTGGTGCTTTGTATATACTTTTATTCATATTTTTGTTGTGTAAAATTAGTAATAAAGACTCGAAATGATTGCAACATTCAAAGCTATATGCCGCGGCGTGCTAACATGCTTGCTGACTTGTTTCAAGGCTGACAACTTTCCTACTGGCCAGAAACAATTGAACCACGCGTTTTTTTAATCCTTGAAAGTGTCACTATCGCCTCAACTACGACCATAAATTTTAAAAACATTTTCTACAAAATGACAATCGGTTAAAGTCAAAAATACATTTTTTCTTACGGTTTTCGTAAGTTTTAGGTGCCAAAAAAGGCGAAGTTTTGAAACTACTGACCTGATTTTGGTTAAAACGATAGCGATAAATGTTCTGAATATGCAGTATAAAGGGGATCGATTCAACAGTTTCTGAGAAAAGTACGAGAGAGTGTTGGGAATCGTGGTTTCGAGAAAACCTAGTTCAAAGATTTTCGAAAATTTGCGTCTGGCGTGGCCTAGAGTCATTCAAACCCTCATAGCTCTTACAATTTAGGCAATTTCGAAAAATCGTGTGACAGACATATTCTCCAGGCTATAATAAGTGCAAAAATGCAAACAAAGAATATTGATTTGTTTACCTCTAAAACCAGAATACTCCCTTAAGCCATGTGCATTCGCCAAATGAAAAAGATATTCGCTATTTGAAGAATATCTCGAATATTTTAAACATCCTATAACATTTTTTCTTCTTCAGTAGATTCTTCTAATTCCTTTTTTTTTTACAATTTTCCTTAAAAACTGCTTTTAAGAAATTGTTAGTCTGCCTTGTTACACTGTTAACATCCTGTAATCACAACATCATTATAACAGCATATAGACGTTAATTTTACATTACGTGTAATTAAATAATAAAAATGATTTCTGTTTAAAAATACAAGTGAATGTTCCAACTTGAAATGAATTATCAAATGTGCACCAAGGAGAACGAACGCTAGAGGGTTTCCTTTTCCAGGCTTTCCACCGTGGTCGTAATTAAGGGAGAGCTTAATTGTGTCTGGAGGTATGACAAATTGGACCAACATAGTTACACATTAAAATTTCGATAAAGAACGTGCCTTCGAGTCGACTCGTTTTATTCACACATCAGAGTCACACGCCAGATATTAGTTTCCACAGAACGCGACACGACAGAACTATTCTCATTGCAAACCAACGCCAGTAGTGTTCTCTCAGCCACGTACTCGTATACTTTGACTATGTACGTGAGTACAGGCTCGCTCACAAATTGTTGCAACTTTCAGCGTTCGTATATTACAATGTTCAAATCATTATACTAATTTGCTCGATCATTTTGTCTAATTTTGTCAATACACAAAATGCGAATTATTCGCTATAATTTATTCGTTGTTAAATAATTTAACATTTTATTAAAAGTGAGTAAAATTCATATAGCTATGTGAAACACAAGTTGTTCGATTAAGAGTCCATTTATTTACAAAATTGATGTCCCAGTATCTAGCGTTATTTAAAAGTGAATGAGAAAAAATTGAGTTCGCTGTATGTATCTATTTATGGAAATAAGTACACTTAAAGCACACGTTAACATATATACATAAATATGTACATTTCTTTCTATAGCTCTATGTTACGTTCCTTTTAAGATATTTTAATGAGAAGCACGTGTGTATATGTTCAGTAAAATATAGAAGCACTTGGAAGGAAATGACATAAATGTGAACCGTATGAAATGCAAAACATAAGAAAATTAAGGAAACTTCGAGATATTATTTTAAATTTTATATCGATCGATATTGTACAATCGTAATTTAATTTAAGTTGCCAACATTTATTTTCAATAACGTACATACATTTACAACCATACATTCCGAAATTGATTGTAAATATACTATATTCTTAAATGAACTTTATTTTTGATTATATACATATACTTAATATTCTATTCGTTACATTAATATGAAATTTTAATAATATTGTATAATCTAATTATTTAAAAATAACATCATTCCTTATTTGTAAATGTTCCTAAAACTCTCGGTTTAGTTTTATTTTGACTAAAAAGTATAATAAAATCGTGCTTCAATAATATATCAACAACAAGTAAAGGAACTCTTCAAATGACAATCAATCTGCCTTCATTACCCTTCGAAAACAAAATCACCCATTCATTGACTTATACTACTGAATATCCAATACGACTAACTATTCGATTAATTCACTTTAGAATAAAATTCGATTCGACGGAAATACCAAACAGAGATCTAACTAAATAAATCCCAACGCTACAGTCTTCGTGTAAACAGCAAATGCGTTACGCAAACCGTGCGTATAATGAATGGTACCAATAACGAGGAGTATGAACAACAAATAGCACTATGAATAACGAACAACGCTGTGCCCGTGTATAAAGCAAATAACAGAAGCAATATACGACATAAATAACAAATAGATCGTGAAAAACGAAAATAAACAGCGAACAATACAATCATCGAATGAATCGTATTATACGTACCACAAGCGACGAAAGGTATAAATAAATTTTCACGCAACTAACAAGCTATCTAGCCTGCAACACACATTATACAAAAATTGACAAATATTTTTCAAGAAAAAGCTAATCGAAAGGTAATGATTTTCAACGTATCGTTTAAACGAAATTGCCGTTTTTCAAATCTATTTTCGCAGTTGCATACATTTGTCATATAAAAATACACAATTCGTCGATTTACAGTTCCTCTATCTCTAATATTTTTTTAAACACTAAACCATATATATTTACCACCCCATATATGCGAGGATAATTTTCAACCCTTCAACGTGGACGATCACTTATAAAAAAGGACGTGCACGTGGAATATTTTTCAGAGCACTGCTATATACCGAAGTTTCACGAAAATCTGCGATTATCACTTCGCGATGATCCTGTGTAAGTAGGTAAGGGTGAAATCTGCAGTTGGAAAAAGCTGCGTTTCACGAGAGACTGTACCGCCTTACGGAAGCGCGAGGTGGTCGGAGGTTGGTTTAAGGCGCGGTAAGGCGGGCCGAGTTAAGGTTAGTCGGAGGATGTTTCCTCGCAATTACGCGAAGCTACATCCTCCCGTTGCTTTATAGACCATCAGTTGTTGCAACCGCCGCCCATCCTCCTGCATTCCTCGGTTGCTTACGATCCGACAAATATCCTTAAGGACTATCCGAATCGCACGTTTCCGGCGTTATACACGATTACTTAAAGGGTAACAGACCTTTGTCATCGTGGAAAAAGGAACTTATTCAGGATTTCGTTCGAGACGAACAACTTGATGGATTGATTTGCTGTTTTATTTGTTAGGAAGGGGATACAGTGTAAATTATTGGAAAAATCGATGAAATTTTCAACGTGTATGCAATTGACGTAAATCTACAAAACGTGTTTTAAATTTTCACAAGCTCAGATAAGAAAGTTGTGAAAAGTGACCTCTACAATTTTTTCAAAATTTTTTTACACGTCATCTAGTAAACTAATCCTTCTAGTCGTTTGGTCCAATTTGAAAAACAGTTGCACTGTTCTAAAGAGTGGTCGGATATTACTGAGCGCAACTGTAATTCAGCCGTGACAGAGTTAATAACGAAATACTTCAGATAAAAAAATATAGAGGCGAACTCTTACAATTCCCAGATTACAGACGTCAAAACTGTCTGTATTAAAAAAAAGAAAACAATGAAGAAGTGATTTGATCGGGAGCGAGGCAGAAACAGAGGGACTGCTGGCTATGTACATAGTAGCATATTACCGAGTGGCGGTGGATTCGCGTCACGTAACTTGATATACGCGGCGCAGAATGCGCGATTAATTGATAATTCTAACCGGTTTACGAAACTCGCGGTGACGTCGCTTGTTCGCGAATTACATTACAAGCGCATCACACGTTCGGGAGTTTTCACGCTACTCTCGCGTGTCCCCCCTCGATCGAGCCAACCAGAGAGACAATTTAATACGCGTGTACCTCGTCGGTGTTACGGATCTCCTAGCCAGCCTACAAACCGATCAATCTTTCCGTATAACGCGACGACTTTCTGCCACGACTGATTGTATTTCACGCGTCGTTTCCCTCTAGCTAGCTACCCTTCCTTCTCCGCCAACGCATCTGGCCCTCTCCGTGTATGAACGAAATCTAGTTGGTTGTATCTGCCAGGCGAATTAACGCGTACCTACCCCGCTCTCTTGTATCGACGATCGACTTTTACTCCCTGCGGACGGACCGTGGCTGCTTCTGTTACAACCATTCTGTTCTCATATCGCCCAGCTATCATTCCGTGCGATTAAACAGAGACCCCGGGAGAGTTTAAAGTTTCCATTGGAAGGGTGTGGACGTTTAGAAACGGGGTCGTTCCGTTACGGGTAACGCTCAAATTGACGGGGTGGCGCGGACAATAGTTCAAGACTCACGGTTCGTCGAACGCTAATATAAATGCAAATCGACTGTTACACACTTCTGAATGTCTCGTAAAACAAACTGGACTAGCGCGGAGGTCACTTCGGGTTCAGGTTAAAGAGGGACAGAGAGAGAGAGTGAGAGAGGACGAGAGGGAGGTAAAGAGACGGGTTAATGATCGGTTTCGTCAACGCGGTCCTGACAATCTGTCGAAGGTAGTGTTTGCGGAGCACTGATGGCGCCATGTAACGATAAAATGGTCATTGTGAATTAGCATTACTGGACGCTGGTATCGTTTACAAAAGCAGCGTTTTGTGTGTGTATTTTTCTTTTTTTTCTGTGCGACGAAATCGTCACGCGCCTGTTGGATTGTGTTTAAATGGACGGGATTACTGTTTGCGTTTCTTTCGCTGACCTTGGGTTTTATTAACGCGTTCTGTGTATGCGACGGATTGGTTGAAATGGCTACGGTTTGAATATAGCACGTTGGTAGAAGAGCAACAAATTAATATTTTTTGAATTATGTCAAGTTTGTACGTCGAAATATATGGCTTCTTTCCAACGAGGTACCAGCTGATATATTCTATGATTTTTCAATATTTCGGTGTGATTCAGCTGCACTATGGCCTAGTTCAAATTTATATAGGAAAGGTGTTCTAAATTTCTTCTGAGACACAGTAAAAAGTTAAACAACCACGAGAAACAATTCAACGAACAAAGGGAATAAGACAAGAATTCTTAAATAAGGGAACTGTTAAACTTGAAATACAGCTCATTCCGGTAACGTTGCTGACAAAATACACGCACCTGAAACCTGCGTTACTTAAATATACAACCCTCGAAAACGCACGAAACGTCTTCCCAAAACGAATCGTCGAATCCCCGGAATCGTTGAAAAATTCGACGGTGTTAAAGACACGTCCCCGACGCGCCAAGAGGGGAGAGACAATGTAACAGGTTTCGAAAGAACAGGAAAAGAAGATGAAGAAGCCGGGGCCGAAAAAGATGAGTTCGAGCCTATACCGAAAACGAAACGAGATGGGAAAGTCTGAAACGGCTGCTCGCGAGTCACACGCAGAACGAGGAAACCAGCTTCGTGAGAAAGACTCTGTTCCACGGTTGCTAGGCGTAGAGCGGCAAGAGGGGGATGAAACTCGACGTAGAACGAGAAGGGCTAGGAAAGAGCACCGGTTCTTAGAATTGTCTCTCACAATAAGAGGCTTGTCGGACTAAAAAGAAAAGTTTACCGGTTAGGGGTGAAATTGTACGGACCATGCGTCCGTGCAAGAATTTTTCTCGTCTCCTTCGGCTTCCTCCGCCGGCCCACCGCGCGCTCCTCGCGTACGTTCCGCCCCTCTGTGCCACGCTCGCCATACCTTAGTTTGTATAAACAAGCGGATTTCGAGCTTAAGCGAGATACGTCGAAAAGGGGAACTGCTCGTTTTTCGAGGAATTCGAAGGAATTACGTGCTCGTGGGTGGCGTGGATACTTGAAGGTACGAAAAAAGGAAAGGTCCAAGATTCGCCGAAACAATGCTCGGGAAAACTTTATTTCCATAGATTAGTCGCTTCGTGGCAACACGAAAATCTTGTCTCTCCTATTATCTGATATCCAGATTCTTCCATCCATCGCTCGTTCGCTCTTTAACCTATAACGACGAGTCAGACTCGTGACAGAAATTCTAGTCAAGATGTGACAAAATTAATTAGTAAGAAAAATTCATCGTAAACCTAACTTTCGTTTTAATCTATAACTGTTGCCTGATACAGTACTGAAACGCTAAATGACTGACGCTTGGATGTGTGACGGGGATTTTACCCGTAAACAAATAAAAGAAGAATAACGTGTGTCGGAATAATCCGTTGCTCCTAATAACAGTTCTTTTGTTTATGAAAATGAGTAGTTTACTGGATGATTTCCGGAACTATACACTTTTAAAGCTAAAGACTGCCAGTGAGGAGTTTACGAGTCACGTTAATAATGACACGTTAGATTCGGAGGTTAAGAACGTACTGCCTTTATTTCCAACGGTTCTTCTTTTATACTCTATCGTGTGCTCTATCCTGAATTCCTGTAATATCAATTGGTTTTTAGACGAGTGTGATTTTGCATTCCGACGTGTGTGGTCCGTCTTGGTTGTTATGTGTCGTGGGTATTACAGATGCGTAGACAGAAAAAAATCGTAGTAAATATTGCCATCCGTTTAGCGCCTTTGAGGCAGTAAGTTCTGGTAAAATTCATTAGGATGGTGAATACAATTTATTTTCGTATTATCTGAAGAGAGAGGAAACTTTCTAATTAAGGATGCTTTATGGAAAATTATTATCGAGAATGAGAAGGTCTAAACGCCGGGAAACGTAGATTAACTTTTCCATGGAGCTAATATATTCTCCTTCATTCAGGTGAATTTACATATCCTTTTCGCGACAAATGCTCTGATAAGGAGAGGGGTTCACAGTCACTTTTATAATTGGTTAGATAAAGACTGTTCGTTCGAGGAGGTCATATAACTTTATGGTGCCATCTTAATGAAACAAACTGCAAGTTGGAGAAAAAGCGCCACTATGCCCGGCAGTTTGCAGGGTAAAGATTCAGAACTCCGCGAAGAAATCGTTAGCAGGGAACTTAGAAAAGAAACTTAGAAGACATGTTGGTCAAATAAAGCGGAACTTTCGCGGACCGTTAAGTCTGTTACGTGGTGTCTGCTTCCTAACAATGTTCCCTGGATTCTTTAGGAAGCAGTAACGAGATATAGTTACTCCGCTCAATCTTATCTGTATCAAACGCCCTGAACGTTTCCTTGTTACAAGCTTCGTTCCAACTTTCCCTGCCACGCTTTCCCGTACAATAAGTACTCTTTGCGGAACATTATTCTACGATATTGTTTCAATTTAGATAGATATATAACTGCTTAATATTTAGAAAGTATAGGAAAATTAACGTGAAATAATGAATATTCGAACGTGGAATCGCTATTATTTACTTTAATTTGAAGAAATTTTTCATACGGATTCCATTGAATAGATTAAATTTATCAAGAAGATAGCATATTTTAATTTGCAATTCTTTTATTTTCATAAAACTAGTGATTTCATACTCTAGATGAATTTCTAATTTACTAAATAAGTGGTTGAATATATTTTGTTATAAAAAATGTACGGTTCATCTGAGTGATTAAATATTTAACTTACGCTATGATAGAAATGCAAGGTATTGTTTTATCAAGCTTTAGCTAATAAAAATTAATTTTACAGTTACACTAAAGTACAAATATTTAGTGATGGAGAATGAAATAAAATTATACCAATTTTAATTTTATCTACTTCTATTTAAAACAGTCTTTTAATTTTATACATTTCTATAGCTTCTATTCTAGCTTATATATTTTCAATTCCTAGTCTTATATTTTTTTAAATTTAAATAAACAATTAATATCAAATCACCCTTTACATTTAGTTCATCCAAGTCCCTGACTCTTTAAAACACATTTTACATCAATAAATCTAGTATATTAGATTAACGTGAAAGAACTTCGAAGAAAATTACAAACAAAACTGCATCAATTTTATAAAATATACATATTTCCCTTGTCACATTAAATAAAAAAAAAAAAAAAGAAATTCCACACGATAATCTGAACGTAAATGAAAATGTTAAATCGTACCAATTTCAAGTAACGCGAATATTTCTCCAATAAATTATTCAATAATCAGAAAGAATAAGAAACTCATCCATCATATCCCACAATTAAGATTACCTCTCTTCGCGATGTACGATATTACGAAGCTCATTAAACAACACACTTGAATAAATTATTCAACCTTGAGCATTCCGGTAAGATGTATCGACGTCAGTAGACTTCTTCGTACCTTCATTAGCGGTCACAAGGGTCGTTGATGTTCGTATTACCTTAAACAGGTGAACGTTAACTTCCCCTGAGAAGCACTCACTGCTGAACTCATTGTTTCAACGGGAGATGATGGGACCAGGGAATCCAACCGCGGGCCAACAATATACATACGCAAACGTATGCTCGGAAGGTCCGTCGGATGGTTCGTGGCGAGATAGTAAACAGTAACGCCTTCCCGGTTCACACTTGGCAACAGCCCGACTTGCGAGCTCGAGTCCTCAAGGGCGCAGTGCCTTCAGCTGCCCTTGCGGTTCACCGAACCCCGTAAACCCCATAAATAATGACGCGGTGGTCTCCACCGCTGTGTGCCAGCTGCGCCACTACGTTGCTTTTCAGTTTCGCTCTTCCACCTTCGTTTTCTCCGGCTTTCCGACGCGTTGCTCGTTCACATAGAATCGCACAATCGTTATTTTCCTTTCTTTCTTTCTTTCCAGAGTGATACATCGTGATCGTAAAATTTTCTTCCTCCTTTCTTTGATAAGATCGAGAATTCAGTGTTCACGTGTGACATTCTTCAAATTGAACGAAGCAAATTTCTGTTTTCACTTCGTTTCAGTTTGTACAGAATTGTACAACTGGTGTTTTGTTTCTCGCGTTGCATCGCGATCGTAGTTTTTTTCACATGTTTCTTCGGTGAGATCAAGAAGTGAGTGATTGCGTGTGACATTCTTCAAATTGACGAGAGAAGCAAATTTTTGTTTTGGTTCTTTTGAAGAAGCGAACCGTATTCACTTTAAATAAGAGGTTGCGTTGTTTCGATAGAATTTTCAGGTAAACTAGTTTTAATTATTATCAGTTAATTGTTTATTACACTGCAATATGGAACGTAGTTACTGAAAGGTGAAATTAATTTATTAAATTTGTTGTATTTATTGCATAGTTGACGTTAAACGAAATTATGTGGAATTGGTGTGTTACGTTTATTCAAACTGTTACGAAAATTCAAATTATTTTCGTTATTAGTCGATCGATCAAAATTTCTTTTATCCTAGGTTATGCAAAATTACTTCTCACCTAAATGTTTTCACTGTCGTATTCCATTGGAGGTACTTAAGTTTATATAACCAAAAGATTTATACGATAAAAAGAAAAAATTATGGCCATACATAACAGAATCGAAGGTGCCTCTGAAAACTTATTTGAAAAAAAAGTATCTATGGTAAAAAATATTTTACACAGTTCACCCTGTATATCGTTTTAATGTTATTTTAATGTCTTACATGATAAAATTTCTGACAAACGACTTCCTTTAATCAGTGAAACAAGCTTTACTTTAGTGTTTATTAAATATTGCATTATACACCAATGTATGCACACTCAATTAATAATTATTAGCAACTTTCTTTACCTTACATTTCCGACAAGACAGAAATGTGATGATTGATCTGGAGAACATAGAATCTTCGAGCAATCATACATGTATACAAAGAGTAAATCTGAACAATAAGAGACTAGTACTTTGTTCCCTAACCTTGCAAAAATTGAAAACTTATAGATTCCCATTTCTATTGCACTTCTATTTAAGTCAATATTTATTGTGTCGTTCGGAACCCACTCATACAGTTTCTTCGTCTTATACGTAAATTAGTGAAACGTTGGCAAGTGTGTATCGATTGTAATGGTTCTTCTTTACAGTAAATCCGTTAACATCTGGTGGAGTTCTGATTATTTCAATTGAGACGACAAAATCCGACGGAACAATACTGAAATATTTTCATAGAAAATATAAATCGTCACTGATTTTTACAAACGCGAAAAACAAAGCACGGTTGATCGTTCGAATCCCGCCAGTTTCGAGAGCAGCCGTGAAAATGCCAGAAATACTGTTGCTCCCGGGTGACGATAGACGATTAGTTTCTCGTTCATTTTCGAAAAGGCATTCAGTCACCGGCACACGGAACATTTTTCGCCGCATATGGCGGCGCGGTTTCGCGCAACACCTGCGCGGGCAATACGTTAATGTGTCAAATTGATGGACCCCTTCGTAATTAATAGAGGAGACTCAGAACCGGCGAGTACGCGTGGACGATGTGGGAGTCGGTGATGAGGGGGCGAAGGGGCAGAGGCGCACGAGAGATTTGCAACGTGGCGTGGACCGATTTAAAACTGGCAACCGGCACATAGTAGGCGGCCGCTAATTGATACGTGACCATTAATTACTGTGTCATTTTCGTCGAGCTGTGTTGCGGCCTGCGCACGTGCTCCTGACAAGAGCCCACGCTCGGTACTCGAACGTAAACGAAAGAGAGGCACGAAGAATGTTGCATACGAGCAATCTTGGGTATGTGAGGGGAAAAGAATTACACGCGTACAGTCGGTCGAAAAAGTTTCTGTGTACAGCTAATTAGAACTTGTTTACTGTTGCATAATTCCCATGGAGAAGGTGGTAAACAAATGATATTTACGTTATTTTATTTGGAAAGAAAGAAAATTATTTTGCGTTCAGTTGTTGATAATGAAACTAAGGAGAATGTGTGATGTAACGGAAATGAGTATGTAAGAATCAAGAAGAATGTTTATAAACAAGGCTCGAGGAATATTTCGAAGGCAAATACGAAGGGTGGTAAAATTCGCAGAATTAAGGGGAAGAAGGGTAGAAAAAGCTGGTATTTTTTATTTTCGATATATTTCCCCTTGACTTCGATACGTTTCTCAGATAACACGACTTAAAACTTGCGACAGTGTTAGAGTATAATACAGGAGAAAAGTGCTGGTATAACACGGTACATAAGTTTACATTTTACAATGTAGCAAAGTTTCTATAATTGATGGTACATTATATTGTAGGACAATTGTTTTACAGTGTATACATATACTGTCAAGTGTTCATAGACAAGGCTTATCTCTGCAATTATTAGAAGAATTAAAATTATAAGATAAATGTCAATAAAATGCCGCTGCCTTATGTTAGTAACTGCACTTTTTACTGCAAGTAAGATATGCAATGACAAAACATTTTTAATTTTAATATTTCCTTGTGTTGAAGGTGAAATATAAAATATTTTACTGTCGAAACTTAAATATTTATGCTACATTTTGTATAATAAACTCTTACATCTTTTATAAATATGTGTTTCATAATTCATATTTGCGTAACCTACATATTATGTGACTCCTATAACACGTATTACACAGGAGTCTACTGTACAGGTTATTTCTTTGTCTGCAAGTAAGTAGAAGAAACGATACTCAAAATATTTGTTCCCAAAATAGAAAATATTTATATTTATTTGTTTAATTGTCAATAAATTAACGTAAGTTATTTTTTTTACTAATGGCAAATGTTATGTTTCTAAATATAATAAGAAATATTTTTTATCTACTACCTTCTCTATTGAAACTATACAACGCTAAGTATATTCTAACGAGGTGAACTGAAACTTTTTTCACTGACTGTATAACTCACACGTAAAATTAACATGCAGAAGGTAGCTTCGAATAATCGATTTTGGTGGCATTCACGTGTTTCAGGAATACATAATTTTCATATTACATTAACCCTGGGACGCACGAATTTTTGGAAGGTTTAAGGTCAGCAGGGAGGGTCATTTTGGGTCTACATAAAAGAAAGTGCTACAAGTGCTAGTTTTCTCCTTAGACTATGTTTATTTGTAAATGCCATTTCTCTGCTTTGACTGTGTTCGTTTATAAATGCTATTTTCCTGCTTGGACTATGTTCATTTATAATACAGAAATATAAAGTTAGCACAAAATGTGTCTCCATGATTGATTGATTAATGGTACCTAATTTGAATAATGATTCACTATTAAATTGAAGCTATAGACTATCATTCTATTGCGATAATACAATGATTTATATATCGTTAATTTACTGAAACTATAGAGAAACAATTGAGTGCAATAGTTTTTGTTCATTTACATTGCAAAGAAATCGAATCAAACTATATTTATTCACATAATACTATAATACAAAGTATTTAGAAATTTGTTACTGAAAAAATAACATATAAAACAAAAAGACACTTCACTGAAAATTGCATAACTGCTTTATTCATTAGGAAAACACGCTTATTTATTTTGAATCTTTACTACGTTCTTCATTACAAACAAAACAAACATTTGCTTTTACATTGTGTTTGCCATGAACGTACTTGAAACACGTTGAACAAAAGATGGTTGTTTTTGTTATTTTTAACACTATCTTTAACAATAAGTCATGGTTGTTGATAGCTCAGAGCTCTATTTTGATTGAGATAGGTCTCAAGATTCTTGGGTAGTTTGAAGTGTGCACCATAACCATAAGGTTAGCGGCGTCAGAATACATAGTCTCCATAGTAATCCCAAGGGAGTTCCTTAAGCATAAGCTCCTGCAAGATCTTGTTTTCCGGATTTTCTAAGCAGAAATTTGTATACAAAATAAAGCTAAGTGTGTCGATTTAAATACCTCGTTATGTCAAAGTGTTCTTTAAATGGAAATAAATTGTTTGCAACGTGAATGAATAAAAATTATTGCAATAAATTATTTCTCTATAGTTGCAGTAAATTAATGAAGTATAAATCACTGTATTATCACAATCGAATAATAAATTCGATTTTAGCTTCAATTTTATACTGGATCATTATTCAAATTAAGTATCATTAGTCAATCAATCGTGGAAATACATTTTGTTCTAATGATTATTATATGATTCATTGTTCATGTAATTAGTATACTTTTCGTTGATATTCTTGTTAGATTTTTGAGTCTCTACGTTTTAATTTCAAAGCGTTCGTTGTGTTCCTTTTTCTTTCGGCAGATTATTATATGATTCATTGTTCATGTAATTAGTATACTTTTCGTTGATATTCTTGTTAGATTTTTGAGTCTCTACGTTTTAATTTCAAAGCGTTCGTTGTGTTCCTTTTTCTTTCGGCTGATTCTTCTTAATTTAACGATTTTCCCCGAACACCGTTGCGAGTCAACCGAGTGCACGAGACGTAGCCCTTAATTTGAGGGTCACCGAGTCGAAAATGTGAACAGCCCTTTCCGGCAAAAGACCAAATACTGAATTTATTTAGTGAAATTAACGAATTTATTAAAAACGAATTTATTATCTTTTCACCATTCAATCTACACTGACGTTAAACATCTCTACGTTAGAAACAGCATTTTATTCACTTTGTTAATTCCTTACGTTTAATTCATGTTTCCCAATTTTCACCTGTTTCATTATTTTACATAATATATCGTACGTATAAGTGCCAATAACGTTAATTTTCCATATTTTGGTTTCTATTTCATTAAACCTGTAATAGAAGAATATTTTCATTCTTTGGACACGTGTATGTACCCTGCCGGCCATAAGTAGTAGGGCACCTACTCCGTGTGGAATAATTATGAAAAAACGTTGCGAATTTATCGAGGAAATCCGATCAATTTTGTTTTATTTAGTATTCTATGTTACAAGGCACGCATAAGTTGAGTGAAACGACAGATTATGATATGTATAACACAGCTATAAAATTATTCATAGATTTGTCATAAAAGTATAAGAAATCACAAGTTTTGTTTGCCAAGGTGACAGAAATGCAAACTTCTATTGCTACTGTCGCAATTGTAGTTCAAAGAAAAATGAGAAACTTCCTACAGATCTGACATTGAACTTGTGTGACAGCAGGAAGACGAACTGTATACCGATGTGTATTATTCTATCGTAAACCAAGGCGAAACGGTAGTTAATTCTCTAATCAAGCGGCCATCCATCTGCATATGAATGCAGGGAACAGTTGCTCGATACTTCCGGGCCGATGAATGTGCCTCTATGAACTATGCGTCTTTGTACGTGCGAGTCGCTTACACTTGTTGAATGTCAGAGACACGTTGTAAAATAATATTAAACGTTTGAATTGTCTGGTGCACGTAAATGGGCCGTATCAATGATATATGTGCTACGTGATATGAAAATTTATAGGATTGTCGTTCACCGTTGCAATTTGATAATCATTTTTTTGAAATTCGAGAATTTTTATTCGTACGTTTCAAACGTATCAGGTGTGCCAAAATTGTTAGTGAAAATATATACTTTGATAGTATTCGAATGTCTAAATAATGCAATACTCGATACTTTCCTTGTTTTACAATAGAAATACACATACACTTCCGTTCATAAGTATTAGGACACTTACCGAATATGAAGCATACTTAAATCAACTGAAATTTACAAGCAAACTTCGGTGTTACGAATCGCGATGTGCTTGTTGCGAAACCGATAATTGTCCCTCTTTTTGAGTCAGACCATTTAAGGAATCTACTCGGGATAGGGGACTCAGGTAGTGCTCGGAAGATAGACTATTAACGCACAACAGTTTGCTGTTAAAACTATGTATTTGTGAATGAACAGAGCGCGAAATGCCTAAGCTTACTGATCGGAAAATTGTGTGTGGTGTCGTGTGGTGTTCGCTATTTTATAAACTACGTGTGTGTTGTGATTGATGGTGTGAAAACTGTCGTAGGTGGTGGAAGTGTGTGGTGATTGGTTTCTTCGGTGTGTTTGGGGTGTGTCTTGTGGTGGTGTGAAAGTGGGGAATTTGTTCTTAGATTTGTTATATTGCTTGTTGGAGGTCTGTTTATGATCTTGGGTCATGTGGTGTTCAGGTGTGAGAGGCGTCGAGTTTTTGGGTGTCGCAAAGTATTTTTCGTGCCGGCTAAGACCTCGCTGGTCTATCGGGAATACCGATGTATTGTCCGGCTCGTCGGTGACATCGGTAACGCGAAATTTCCGATTTTTTTGAAACTTTGTGGGTTTGTAGGGTGGATAGTGGGTTCGTAATATCTGCATTTATTTGACATATTTTTCGATATGATAGAAAATTAAAAATTTTTCACAACGGCAGTGGAAAATATATTATTTAAAGAAGAATTTTCATTAATTTAATAGCACAGTCTTATAAGGCATAAAAAGCCATTAAATTTTTATTATAAACATTTTTTATATCTACTATAGTTTTAAAGATGTACAGGGAAATAGGGTAACACTTATCTTCATTTAAGGGCTGTTTTCACCCCGAAGAACCGAAATTGGGCCAAAAAAAAATTGCCCGATACTTCTCTCGAGGTCCCCTACAAACCCACAAAGTTTAAAAAAAATCGGACATTTCGGATTACCGAAGTACCCTTGTCAGTGAAATCTAAAAAATTTTACTCAAATCTACCGAATTTCTACAGACGTCTACTGAAATCTACTAAAGTCTATTTACTGAATGTCAAGCATTGTCATGATAAGTTTAATATCAAATTATTCGATACACAAAATTCGTTTGAAAATTATTAAGATCCTAAAAAAAATTAATCATTCTAAAATTTCGAAGTATAACGAGAACATATTTACATTGAAATGAAATTATGACAATGAAATGTGATTTAAATGATATAATATTTTCTACACGAACATAATTGATGTCCCAATACTTATGAAAAGTTATGTAGAGAGTTGGGAAGAGAATTAAACGTTCGAAATTAACGAAACGAATAAAATACTATTTTTAACGTAAAAATGTTTAACATCAGGTGTAAATTGAACGGTGAAAAGGAAGGTAATTAAATTTTTGAAAGAACATGGGAAAGTTGTTTGAAAAATTCGAAGCCCCAAATAAATGCTACAAACGAGATTTTATATCAGATTTTTCCAATTATTTGGAATACTTTCCAACTCAATTTTTCATAAACACTAGAGAGAATGTTATTTTTGCCATTGCCTCGTGTCGATAAATTACAAATAATTCGCCTTCTCCATTAAACGCACCGAAAGTTCACATTTGTAAAAAAATAACGAACGAAAATATAAATAGAGATTGTCGGGTAAATCCAAAGTGATTAAATATTGATTCGAAAGCAGTGCGTATTGCGTCGCTGTAAGAAGCTTACGAGATTTCCCTCCTCGTTTCATTTTCTACATATTCGCGGAGGATTTTCAGGATTCTTCGTTCTCGAGTGCCGAGGACAGATCGAATCAAGACCTTCCTCTCATAACGAGTACCCCTCTTATAATATTCATAATTAATTTATTTTCCCTGCTTGTACGGGAAAACCGTTTACTTACTTCTTTGTTTGCCGTTGTCTCAGCAGATTTCCAGGAGGCACGACAGAAAAAGGACTTCGTTAAATATGCTTTCTTGGAGATGCTTCCGACAGGTGGCAAATTTCTTTAAGAAACCAATCTCAACGACGCTTAATAGCTAATTTTTCTCGTAGAATTGCTATTTACGCCCTGTGATGCTGAGGAAACAGATTACGTTTCTTCAAGCGAATTCATTTTGCTGTTCTTATACATATTTTTTTTTTTTAACAGGTTAGATGTAATGATATTGATCGGCGTAAAAAGTGGAAAGAGGGAAATGTTTGAAATAATGCTGTCGAGTATGTTCACTGAATTTAAAGTCGACGTAATAGTAGTATTGATTATGTTGTTTAATTAAATTACTACGACGTAGTAAAGGTTTACTCTTACACCAAGCTTCCAAAAATAGGTGAAGCTTGGAAATTTTTTGATAGGTAACTACCAAATGAAAAGTTTCGATTTTTTCAGAAGATATAAAAGTAGTTTTCAACGTTTTTTCCAATTAGTAAAAAATTGAAATTTTACAAAATGCAGGTGTTATTGCAAAATCTCTTCTGCTATAAGTCTTAGTCTGAAATAAAAAATTCTGTTTGATTTATAGATAAAATTATATTACCTACACTGTAGCGTAAGTTTCCTTTTTTTTTTTATATATCAATTATTTAATTTTTTAGAAGCATTTGAAGTTGATTTCTTTCTTCTTCAAACTGCTACCCTTTCTATAATAATTATTGTAGGTGATACATTTTTATTTATAAATCAACAAGAATTCTTTTGTTTCAAACATTCCTATGTTCTAACAGATGTTTCACGATAACTCCTCCATTTTATAAAACTTTTACCTTCTAGCAATTGGAGAAAAAAGTTGGAAGTTACATTTACATCCTCTGAAAAAATTGAAACTTTTCATTTAGCAGTCACCTATGAAGAGAATTCCAAAACTTTACCTGATTTTAGACACCTCAGAGTGGTGTACTCCCCTAACATCCTAAACTCCGACACAACGATGTGCAAATGTGTTTTTTTTCTTCCGATACACCATCGTTGTTGCATGCACGATCCTGTAATGAATTTTCTGGGGAACACTCGACCGCATATAAACCGTTATTATTGTCAGCAGTTTGTCATCGGTCTCAGGAGCTCAGAAGTCGTTGCTTAAAACTGTATTATACGGTACTTCACGGTGGTCGTAAAGCGTTCCTGTCGTCTCATGGAAGCATGGAATATTAAGCGCGAAGTAAACACGTTCTATGGTTAGGCGGATAATAAAACAGTAGGAAAATTTATCAACAGTTGCCTTATCTTTGTATGTCTGTCGATGATTCTTCGTTTGCTGTATATCTATATCGCGAATCTGATAATTCTTATGTCATATGTAGAAATAATAACTTATTACGGGGGAACGGCAATAGAGGAATAAAATAGGAACACTAAATAATTTTGAACGAATAAGAAGAAACGTTTGTTTCAGTAATGTACCCGTTTCAACTGTCAGTTATTCTAATTCAGCGATTTAATTCTACTATAAATATAGCACAACTTCAATGAATTTATAATGGGTACTGTCGCGAATAAAATAGCAACGAATCTTCAATATTCGTATTTAAACGAACCAGAAAAATCAGTCAATATAACACTTTGATTAAACCACTCTTAGTCAACTTTTATTACATTCCTAACATTTATTTTTGAATCTTCCGAAGAATAACAGTTTTACAGTTAGAAATAAATATAAAAAACACTGTAATATGCAAAATGAATAATTTTATATGAACCAAAGGAAACATTTATTTTAATAACGTACCATTTTCAACTAATAGTTATTCTAAATCAGTGATTCAATGAACAATATCACGAATAAGATAGCAACGAATCATCGCTGTTCACGTATTCTTCTTCCCCTTTTTTCTTTCGTTATTAAGTATCTTTATTAAAAAAAAAAAAGAATTAAATCAACCAATTTAATACTTCAATTAATTTTCATATTTTAATTTTTCCAAGCGAAACTGCTCTTACAGGGAAGAATAAATATCAAAGAATATAATGTAACATGCAGAAAACTGTACAATCGATACAACAACGTTTCAGCTAAAAGCAAACTTGCTTTGTTAGTTCGATTATAATTTAAACATGAATAAACGATGTTACGGAATCGTGGCAAACGTTCAAAGCAGAACGACGCCTTAGAATGTTGCAGCACTAATCGAAATTCGGTTTCAACTCCATCGGACAAATGGAACTTCCTAGATCAGCATCTCCGAGGCATTTCTGATCAAGATGCAGTTTCTCGAATCGAAGGCAATCACAGCATAGTTGCTGTATCAACGCCATTATTGCCGCAGAATATGATAAGCACGGTGGGTATCAGCTTGTGGGTAATGGTAATTACATAGAGAGCCTCAAGGCAACAAGGGAGGTGGCAACAATACCCCGTGTTCCGGGTGACGCAGAACTATTAGCTACGAGTCTGATACCCATAATTACACTTCTCCCAGATCTCACTCTGCCCCGACTTCGCAGCTATAATTGAAATCCTGACGTGAAGAATGCCACGAATGTGAAACAACCAATTTTTAATTTTTACCTGCACGTGAGTGAAACGAAAGTGCACAGTTTATGCGAAGAGTAGTGGAAAATTGGGAGCAATGATTATCGTCGCTAAAACTTTTCGTTGAAAATTACGATCACTAACTTTCTTTGGAAAAAATGTTTCCTTACGAAAGTCAGGAAAAACTGAGACTGTTTTTTACAACGCATCATTGGGGAAGATTTCTCGATTATTGGTGAATTTTCCTGATAATTATCGTGAGATGAAAATGATGTCGGTCAAGCTTTTGTTGGACAGACTGTAGAAATATTGTCAATATGTGCGATTGTGTTTAACAAAATTTACTTACACCTCTAACGATGGATCAAGTTTGACGGTTTCTTCGATCATCCCTCTCGCGCGAAGACGAAACGAAAGAAAATCGGCGAATAACGAGTTTTTGCAACAACGATTAGAATTCTACTTTTTCCTCGTTCAACTTGGAACTTTTATTAGGTATCGAAGTGGAAACATACATCGTATATTACATGGGCGGTTGCATTGAACTTCAGCTAAGTTCGGCCACGATAGATAACCGATTAGATGGGTAGACGGCAAGTTTTCCGTATCGGTCCAATTACGAGGGGAGAATTGCGGCAGAAGCCGAATCTGCCAGCTAAGAACATTTCACCGTAACGCGATCCATATATCTTAATCTAGATTATTAATTAAATTTGCCGCATAAAGCTGTTTCGGCTGGCAAACTCGGGAATATATTACCCGGAATCAGTGAATTAATGTAGCCACCAGCTGGTTGAGTGCACGCAAATATTTTGTCCACGCGGATCAACCCCTCCTGCGTAATCGAAAATAAAACGCGGAACGAGATTTATTGCGAAACTCGTCACGATATATTTTGCTGAATTCACGTTATCTCTACATCTCATTATACGTGTTACCGGACCAATTGCACGATGTCCTGTATATCAACGTTAATCCTCGTTGACAGGCGACAATATCGTTGCTTGTTAAATAAGACTTCTTCGTACGGTGCATTTATCTGACAGTTACATTTCAACGAAGTATTGTTCTCTGTTCAATGATACTTTTTTGATGGTTAGTAATGCACACTTCTGTTCATGAGTATTAGGACACTTACTTAGCGAAGGTGAAACAAAGATAAACAGTCGCTACAAAATTATTAAGGTCGTGAAAAAAAGGATTTGTAAGAAACACGGAAAACTTTCTTTCAGAAAGAAAATCTACAACGTATTTTATTATATACACTAACGAGAAAAACAGAGTGTTTACAGACACAGACTTGCACGATTTGCACCGACAGACTGACTCGCTTTTGTTGCTCGCCTCTTATTTATATAATAGGTACACAGATGTTTCGGGAAAGTTTTCGGTTATTCCAAACAAAACAAAAGTGAATATGTTTATATATCTTCCGCGGTTCGAGAAATTTCCCGAGTGCTCTCAAAAGAAATAGAAAATTCCTTGCAGATTTAGTTTGAAATCTCGCAGTACAACGAGTACGTATAATAAAATTTCTGAACGTCTCGTTCCATTTAAGGTGCTGTTATGAAAGTAAGATTTTGATAGTGTATCATCGATTATGCAACACCAAACATTCACACGAAATTAAGTTTCACGTATAATATAAAAGCAATTACAGCTATCAATTTAGAAAAATTCGTGGTATCGTCATTACGCGAAAACAATTGCAAATTCGAAAAAAGGAAGCTATTCGAGCAATTGTATTGTGTACAAAAAATAATTAAACCTTGTCCTCTTTTATTTTTCTCATAAATCAATCAGAGGAAAAATATCGGAAACTAATAACGTGAGCACCCTGTATATTTTTTACGATGTATGGTACTAACTTTATCGAACAAGTGTAATTTAAATCATATAATACTTTCTGTACAAATATTATTAACGTCAATGTAATTGTAAAATACTGTAGTGGGATTAACAATCATTAATTACTCTGCTTCCTACTACTTTCAATAACTACATTAAAAGAAGAACATTGTACTTACAACATTGCAACAATATTTCTAAGGTGCCCCTTTTTTAATTACATGAAAGAGCAGAAACCTTTTACCTCCATAGCAAACACTTATCGAACACCTTTGTGAGAAAATCCGTCCCGAAGACGGTGAAGCGAGCGTCTTGAAGCCAGGCCCAGCGCGCTCGGTGCGGGCGTCTCGCCCCTTTGGGTTATTCCCTGGGTCTGTTCGCGTAGGGGTGGACAGGGATCGGCAGGACAACGCATGCTCACTCTTCACGAGGCCCTCGAAGCACACTTTTTGCGAACGACGCTCAGATAACGCGGATATAATTCTTGTGTAACATATACTACTGTAAAAACTTATTGAATTAATTTCACGCCCACCCTACTCCGAGTCAGAGTACTACTTTCTGACACCTTCAATTTCAACCAGATTTTCCAATATTTCCAGTTCGAGAGTGCACACCGTGCAAAATAATAGCATTATAACGAAGCTTATCACTCACGTTACTTCCGCTAACACGCGAATCCCAAAATTTCGAAATTCGTGTCGCAGAAAAAAAACGACAAACTGCAGAAATCCGAACGTTATAGCGAAAGTGTTAAAAGGGCCTTCGAGGAGACAATTTTCCGCGTTACGGCATTTCGAACCGCAAATTAATCCTCGCGTGGTAACACACAAGGCCTTTAAAACTCGCAGGTTCGCGTGAACTGATGTTCGTTTAATCGTCGACGAGGCATTCTCGAAGGCAGATACGAGTCAATAGAGGGAACGTAGTACACGGTGAACGCGGCGCGTGACGCTCGCGCGGAGAATCGTGATCCGCGTTACAATTATCGCGGGAAAGAATCTGCGCGGAGACGCGAATAACGAGGTCGCATTGATACCTGTGCGACGATTTGCCACGATTGCACGTGTAATAAAATCGAGTCGCGCGCCGTCTATATTCACACACGATGACGTACGTTTTTTTTAGAGGGTCTTTTACAAAGAGGCAGGCAGCGTCAACCTTTATACGCTGGGCGTACATTGGCAATACGATCCGCTCGAGCGTCGATTCAAAACGCGGAAATATTTATCCTCGCCGGTTGAATGCACGGATGCTGCCGAACCCGACGGCACAGGCGACTGATAGGCAAGCCCGACGTCTCCGTACTTCGTCATCAGTAGCACTCGTGACGAGTATATTTATTTTATGGAATGAATGGCATCGTTTGCTCGCGAATATAAATTCAACACTTAGAGCAAATAAAAAGATATATAACTCGGCGCGATTCAGCCAGGTCGGGGGCTGCTTTTTTTCTCTGATCGGTACCGGACTATTGATTTCCTACGTGTTAAGTGTGCGCACGCGATGAATACGTATGAATCGGTTCGGGGTTCCCGGGACTCGAAATGCTTATACCGGGAAGGAGGATTAATACTTGGCTGGGTATTTACTATCGTACGAGGTCAAGTGGCTGATATAGTTCTTGTTTTATCCTGCAGTATCAGGCAAGCGATTCTGCGGGCAAGAAGGTTTCGGGAATCGTATATCTGAATGACGTTAGGAGAGAATTAAATAGGAGCAACGAGGGATACGATGTAAGGAGGATATTACGCGAATTTCTATTTAATTCTCCTTAGGCAATTTGGGTGTTTTATGGCTCAAGCGAAACTTTCACTCTTGTATCTCTTTGAGACGAATTTTTATTTTTATCGAACGAACTTGTTAAACATTTGACTTGACGAACAATTGTATAATGTAGCAGAGACTTTGATATGTGTCTTAGAATTTTTTCAGAGTTTTTGAAGGGCTAGAACAGTAAACAAATGTGACTTGTACATAAATGACACAGTTTGCCTGTGGAGTTTTTTTTAATAGTTTAATAATTTTCTATCGCAGCAAATTTCAAACCGATTACCTCAAAAATTTACTTCCGTTAATTGCGTCTGACGTTGTGTACACATACTCCGTTTCAACCTGTACAGGTGAAGCGAATGAAAGGGAAAAGTTAAGTTGTCCAGGTGTGGAGGACGCAACGCATCACGGTCGAAGGAAGGTGACACTGTTAGAATTGGCAGACGATCGGGTTAACGCAGTGAAACGAACGAGACGAATCGGAACGTTTATTTTTTTCATTTGATTTCAAGTCGTCAATTCAGGGAGCGGCGTTGACGAGGAGTGTTGGAAAGTGTGATGACTCTGCTAGGACAAATTACAGGTGACCCGTGCTTTTGATCATTTTATCAAATTCTCTGGACTCAAAGGGTTCACCGTCGAGCGTTCAGCGGTCCCCATCGTTTATCAGTCGGCACGGACTTTCGTTTAATTGCTCGTTGTACCCATTTTCGAACGGTGCTCGTGAAACACGCAACATTATCGATCTTACGAACTAATGAGAAACTGCAAATTCGATTAAATCTGATAATATAAAAAATTGAAAGAAACGAGAAAAAATTCTTTTAAAATGAACTCTGTAAGCTTCCGTTGGAGTTTATACGTTTCTGTTTTTTTTTTTTATTTAGATTACTGGAAAGAAAAATATTCTTCCGTTTAAGTTACGAATTACGCGTTATCCAAGATGGTAACTCTTTTCATGCGGCTATAGGATAGTGCAGTTTCCCTTTGATTGAGCCATAAATGCGAAGAACCGTGGTTATTCAGCTATATCTCAATACTTCGCTGACTTTTTATACCGTATTGTGTTCTTTATGATCAGAAGTTGAGTGTTTAATGTTATGCACACTGTGAAGAAAAAAAAAGTTAGGGTGATCCGTTCGATAATGTGCTTACTTTTAAGTATTGTATTATGTGACAATAGGCTTATAAATTGACAGTGCAAAACAATCGAAAAGAGACTTATTAACGTAGATTTTGAATAGTTTAAAAGTTTGTGTCAAATTGAATAACACGAACCATGCGGAATTTTTGAGTAATTGTTGTAATTTGTTGCATTTTAACGTGAGATCATACTAATCGCATGTATTATAGCCTAGATGTAGTAAAGAGTGATTGTACAGATTTATATAGCGAAGTTCAATTTTGATTAAATCGTGGAGAATTATTAAATACGAATCATATTATTAAGTGTATAAGTACAAAATTCTGAAATTATGAAAATATGATTCTTTTGAATTTAAAATACGTTGTAAATAAGCTGTTAACATATTTATGAGCTGTTTCTGCTTTGCTTAGAAGAACGCTTTTGATATTGCAAGCAACAGTACGTATTGAGTAACGCTACAAAACTGTACATCAATTAGTACTACTTTTGCAAAACATAAGCTTAAAATATTTGACAAAAAAGCTGTTTAATGCACTCCTTAAGTTATGTTCATACCATTCGTATTAACCCCGTTTCCTTATAATAACGAGTCATATTTATGATGCAGATCATGGACAAGACATGACAAAATAAGCATTGTGCTTGTAATAAACGAGAATATTACCTTTAATTTTAATTTCAAAAAATGAAATTTAAAAAGTGGTAGGGGTAAATTTTGGAAAAATAATGTTTTCTGCAAATTCTTTACCACAACTTTGAATTTAACTTCTTTCCCATATCTTCTACGGTTTAAAGGGTGTTTTCACTCCTAGGACCGTTTCATTGCCGAAACAAAAAAAATAGTTTCGTTATTAAACGCGAAGTTTCAAACTTTTTTAAATTCTCGGGTTACCGAACTTCCCGTGGAAGACAAGCGTACGGCAGTCGTAGCAAAATATTATAGTAAGGCAAAGGCTTAATATAATAGTTTCACACGCGTCGCCAGAACGAAACGGGAAGTATCTATCCACGAACTTACCTTACACGTTCATTCGGGTTCATCGGTCCCGTGCGTTCTTTCACCTTCGACAGAGAGTACAGCGGCGACACACAAAGGGTGGCTATTACAATTAGTGGACATTATGGTGGGATGGGCAACAGCGTGCGCTGTACCAACACGAATGAACTGACCGACGGATCGGTACAGTCTATCATTGCGAGTCTAGCAGAGTGTGCGGCTCCACCGAACCGTTCTCTTTCAGTTCCCTCCTCCTCTAACCCGTTTCGCAACCGAAATACTATCCCCACCGACCAGTTTCACCAGTTCCATCCCTCCACCACTGTTTCAAGCCCGCTTCTGGTCGCCGTTCCCCTGCGTCCACCACCACCTCCGCCCCACCCCCTTCTGTCCCCGTCGTAATTACAAGCATTCATTTCACACTAAAAGCCGCTGGCGCTGTCCTGGTCTGTTCGAAACGAGCCCCGCGCGAGTCGCATTTTCGCTACGGATTGCCACTCGTCCGCTACCAACCACCACCCCCTCGACCCTCCACCCCTTTCGTCCGTACGCCCAGTGGCCCCGTACCAGCCGCGCCGTTCCAACGCTCCTGCCGTTCAACCCTTTTCCAAATTTGCACGATCACAGAGCGGCCCGGTTGCTAACGCCGATAGTTCAGACGCACGCTGCCTCGGTTCACGTTCTCGCGCCCGGTGGATAAATTTTTGTTCGTCACCCAAGCTTCGGTCGCTGTTTTTCATCGGTCCGTGCCGGACGCGAAAATATTGATGACTACGCACGGGGTACCGGGCACCGTTGATGGATGACGCGGATTAACGCGCTCACTACACGCCACGCGGAGAATCGCGCATTCGCGGATACAAATGGCCGCGTTATGAATTTCCAGGTTGAACTGCTGCTGGTTTTGGTACTGGTTTGTGGAACGTTTGTTTTGGGGGGGAATTTCTGTTGCAAGTGTTCTTGAAGAAGGATTTGGACGATTTTTAGGAACAGCGCATGAAGAGCAGATTGTAGTAGTAGATAACAATGGAATCTTGTTGAATCTCCACGTTGTTTTCGATTCAGAAGGCGTAATTCTCGTTGAATTTATGCATAAGGGAATAACAATTAACGCTTTCACTTATTGTGAAACGTTAAAATATCTGTGAACAGCTATAAAAAGAACAAATGACTTAGAAAACTCGGTAGAAAAGTGGTCCTTCTCCGTGAAAATACTCGATCACATTCTGTGACTGTGACACTGGTGCTTAAAAATGGAAAAAATGGAAACATCCACCTTATAGTTCGGACCTTCCACTATGTGATTTCCATAGCTTTCACCAAATGAACAGAACTCCCAACTGGGAAGAATTTCAACATTGACGACGGAGTGAAGAAAACAACCTTGAAACGGTTACGGGAAATCAGTCGCAAATTTTTTGAGAACAGAATTCGTAAATTGGTTCCCCGTTGCGACAAGTGTTTACAGATACTCGGTGACTAGATTGAGAAGTAGTAGCTGGCTGTCTCTCTACGTTGGTAATAGAACTTCCATTCCTTCGTAATTTTTTTAAAGGGAAGGTATAACTTATTAATTGTCTCACCCTCGCAAAAACAGCACGGTAAAATGAATAATCATGTAAGCTGAAATAATCACGAAGCAAAAAACTCCATATTTAACGTACTATCGCTTTCACTAAATCTACGTTACTAAACTTGGGGGCCACGTAAACCAGGCCACCTAATCGTCTTAACAACTTTTCAACGAAGCGCCAAACGACCTCTGTTTATATAAAATTCATTTCTTTACTCATACCCATAGAAGATACCGACGAATTTCGACCGGTAAAAACTGAAACACCCTGTGCATGCATACGCGAGCGGAACGGAAACACCGTTTGAGAAAAGGGGGATGGTAGAACGGATTTCGCGATTGGAACGAGAAAGATAGACGGAGAAGAGCTGACGAGAGGGGGTGGGAGGCAGATCGGTGGCGTGGAACTCGAAAGTTTTTTATTCTCTAAATATCGGACCCAATCAGACACCCTCGGCTCTGTGCGCACGCGAATATAAATGCCCTCCATCTCGTCTATATAATCATGGGAGTGTGAAATTAACCAGCCAATCCTGCAGCCAACCGCAAAGCCCGCACACATCACACGGTCTCAGCCGACGGCCAGCCCCGATTGGCTCTTTTAGAATTTTCTGCGGTGTCTGAATTTAAATGCAGAGGTGAAGGATGGGGCCGGATGGTTGCTGTTCTTCTGCCTGAGAAGCCTTCGACGCGTCGCTGCGGAACGATAAACGTTCGCGTCCATATGTGTGAACGCCATTGCAATGGAGTGTTTAAGTGAAAGGGTATCTAGACTGTTGAGGATAAAACGGGTGGATAATTTTGTAAATAACTGCGGAAGATTGATACCTTTGGAATTGGTCAAAATTTCGTCGTTAACTTTCGTTACGTAAAAAGTCACAATTACTTTCCCGCCGTAGAATTGATGAATTGTGGAAAAGACGTTTTGAAGTTGGATAAAATGGTGGGAAGGGAATTTAAAGAGAAACTGGAAAACTTCCTTAACGTCGAATATTGATAACTGATACAAAAGTCTATTTTATTATATTTAATACGATTTTCCAGAGAAACTTTGTTATTTATTAAGATCACTAATATTTTAATCAGCTCAATATATAAGACAAATATTTAATAAGCACGTTGCCGCGTTAAATACGCAGATTTCCGTTGTAAATTGTCGAAAAAACGTGATTTCCTCGTTACTTTGAACGAAACGGGTTTACGAGACAGGAGGGCTGCCTAGTAAAACATAAAATTGCAACACTGTTTATATTGCCTCGCGGGAACTAATTAACACATTCTTCGAAATGGCAAAGCTGCGCGTTTTATCGATGTAACATTAACAGTTTCTGCATACACACGCTTCTCCTGCACCTCCCTCCATCCTCCCCTATTCCGCCCACAATCATCCCACCCCTCTCAGATTTATCGACGACAGTACAAAATCCGCAGCCATCGCTATTTTTAATTACATTTGCATGGGATTTGCATATTTCCGTCGCGCGTTCGCGCCTTCTACGCAGCTTCCGCGTGGCAACGCAATTTTTTCAAAAAATCCCGTACGCAAAAAAGGGGCAAATCGAAACGTGCGGGAATCACCGGCGGTGAACGCGAAACGAACGAAACAGCTGATGGATGACACGGGATGCGAGAGACACGGAAAGACATGATTAATTTGGGCCAGAGTATGCATCGTTAAATTGTACCGGTATCGTTACATTTTTGGGGAAGCGAATGTTTATTTGAATGCTTCGATCGGTTATCGTATTTATTCTTCATTGCCTTTTCACCACGTATTTATACATTTCGGGAAATGTTTTCACGCGCGACGTGAATTCGTCATTTCTCCGTGACGCAATTAACCATACAAAGGAAATAAATTACGAAATATTCGAGGTATTTAGAAAATGTGCGCAAAATAAACGTACGCGATGCAATGTAATACGGTAATGTAGAAAATGAAATAAACGCGTATAATTAAATCACCTTGGTAATTGCAAAACGTAAATATGTCCTACGAACTTCTGATTTTCACCGTCATTATTGCCCGTCTCGCGTCAGAATAAACATACCTTACCACCTTGAAATTGAACAAATTGCCAAAAAGCGAAAAACAATTACTGCCACTGATCGCTGTTCAATAATTGTTTCAGAGCAAAACAAAAATTCAACGAATCACCAAAAAAAACTGCACACCATTCCAAAATTCCTTCGAATCAGAATAAAAATACTGTACCAGCGCACCATCTCACAAATTCCCCAAAAAACTATTATCTCAAGATATAAATTAAAATTTCGAATCGAACTAATATTCAACGAATTCCAAAAAAAAAAAGAATACGAAAAACGATTTCCATTCATCACCAATCCAAAACCTACTTCAAATCTGCATAAAATTCCTTCACGAGACGAAGGAGGAAATTTCAGCTACCAACGTAAAAGCTCGTCAAATTTCTCCTAATGGCGCAATTTTTTCGAAATCAAAGCAAGCGAAGCCGAAGAAAGAATTCGCAGGAAAGCGCGCGCGCACGATGCCGGAAATCCGTTTCGTAGGGACACTGTGAGTGGAGCTTGGTCTTCTCCGGTCGCACAATGCTCGGAGATTAAACGAAACTGCCGCGCGGGGGGCAGTTTCTGTTTATCGCATCATATAAATACGGAATTAATTAAAACTGCGGAGTTAATTGAATTTTTATAACCTTTTGTAGGGAGCTGGTTCTAGTCCGACGTCTCGTGGCCGCACTGCGTTAACTGGGTAGTTACCGTACCTCGACACCACCCCTATTCCGGTAAGTGTAATAGCGTCACGGAAATATTACCCTTTTGTGGAGAGAGGAACGCGTCGAGCCGCCACTCCTCCCCTCCCTCTCTGCCGCCCGCCATTTCACCCCACTCTTCGCTCCACCGGTGCTCCTCTCCCTCTGATAAAATCGCCTGGAGGTATTTACGACGACGGTGCACAATCTGCTCGCGAATAAACGGCCGTTGTGTACTTTTAACGAGGTAACCGAGCCGCGCCGCGCTATTCATACATACGCGAGGCTGTTGCTGGCGGCGGCGGCACTAGGGTGGCGCGCACGCTGCGACTATCATTATCGCTGTAACGCGGGAACCGCGATTTTTTAACTTATCGTTATCGTTTTACGCGGTATCGATTCGACTTTTTAAGAGTTACGCACTGCGAACAACGCGTTGAGTGTGGCTCGTTGCGCGATACAACTGTATGTAGGTGTGTATTGGAAATCGCTTGTGGCTTGTGCTGGTTTCGCGTCGCGTGTTACATATGGATGTTGCGATTGTGATTTTTTGGGGATGGTTGAATGGGGATGTTGATTGCGTATTATACCTACTTGGGACTTTGTGACGAGTTGCTTCGAGAAATTTGTGTATCTTTGTTTGCCTGACCTTAGGGTTGCAATTTTCTTTACCATAACTATATTCTATATTACACTTATATACATTCAAAATTTCATGATATCATTTCTCGAAGCAAAGGTGTCTCTTTCTCTCTCGCCCACTTGTTCCCTCTTCTCTCCCTCTCTCTCTCTCTCCCTCTGTCTAAGTAAATATTAAAAATGGTAAAATGAAAGAGAAGTATGTATGTATAAGTTAACAACAAAGAGAGAGAGAGAGAGAGAAATGATATCATGAAATTTTGAATGTGCTCATTACAACTTAACCCTTTCAGTAATAAGGTGTCCGATGACGAGTGTTCAGTATAAGTTACTTAGTTTTCACGATGAAGCGTGTGCTGAGCTGAAGAATTTTTCTCTTTTAATGCAAAATATGCATCGTTTAGGAAAACAGTGGTGTAAGGCTATTTTTGGAAAATTTTGTAGACTTTGACCAATTGAAAATTCGATAGTAAATCACTTGATAGCACCGAGTCTGTAGCGCTGAAAGGGTTAGTAACGCGAGGGCTAATTTCGTTTTTCGATGGTACAGTGATGTTTTAACGACTGTTGACTCGTTTCATTCACTGTATTTTCACGAGTACCCTGCGATGTATGAATTCGATGCATAACATACAAAACTTTCCCTGCAACCTATAAAACACTCGAGTTACCTGAATAACCGCGAAACGAACTTCAAATAAAAATCCGTGCTCAAATACACGCGTCCATTTTCCAAGCTACACCATTTCAAACGAGGGATCCACGACGTGAAAGCGTTTCTCGCAACGGCAGCCGGAGAACAAGAAACAGTGGGTGTACCTGTTGCCTCAGGGTCGAACGGTGGGGCCGTTTGGTTTGCTCTCGCGGTTTTGACAAAATGACTTCGCCCTCGCAGCGGAGAGGAGAAAGACAGACAGAACGGAGAAAGAGATGAAAGGTCGAAGGAGAAGTGAAGTAAAAAAAGAAGAAACAAGAAAAAGAAAGAGACGGAAGACGAAACGTGGCGGCACGTAAGTAAACCTCATAAGTAATCTCGCCGGCGGCGCGTTTTCGATTTGAATTACCCTTCTGTTATTTCTTCGGCCGTCGTCGGGCGTTATCAGAAATCCGCTCGCTCGTCGGATTAGCATGTCTGAGGTAGCGACCATCAATTTCAATATCCACTCGATAAATATTCCTTTGGAAGCCGACTTTCTTTCCTCTGCACCGATCACCCATCCCCTTCGGCCACCCCCATCGAGTCTGGAGATCCGTAAGATTCGATGGAGCAACGAGAGACGTACGGCCCGATAGACGGGTCGCAGACTGGCTTTAGATAATATCCTCCCCCAATCTCTGCACGCTGGGACTCTGCAACGATATTTTGCTTGGAAAGTTCAGCCAGTGTAGCCATATAATGTCAGGAGAAAGGTACGCCCAGGGGCCAGACGCGAGCGAGGTGATCTGGAACCGTCGAGACTAAAGGGGATTTTGCCACGCGGAAGTGTCGGCCTTTTACGCCTTCTTCTTGCGTTTGGTTAGTTTGCCGGGTGAACGGGTGAGGTATCGAGTGGAGGAAAGGTCGGAACTACCCTTGAATAAGCTCTTTGTTAAGTAAAATTTACAGAATAATGTTTGTGCACGGTGTTTCAGTTTCTTCAGGAATAACTTTGCCGGTATAGCTGCTCTGTGAGTATAAATAAGAAGATGTTGTATAAACATAGGGCGTTTGAAGCTTCGTTAAAAATTTAGAAAAAAATACGAAGTACGTAGGGAATGGTGAATGAAATTTACAGAACAAGTTTTATGCAGGGTGGGGAAGAAACTTTGTCCACCTGGAATGCTTCGGTTATTTGTAATAATATGGAAAAATGTTGTATACAAAACTTGCGTGTTATGAAGGTGGACATAATAAGATATAAATACTTTTTACATGGGTGGAGGTGTAGAGGAGATTTCAAGCTCATTTCTATTCCTTTAAGTGGGCTGCTATGTTTTTCGTCACTGTTGTGACGATTTCAGTATGCTATTATTAAAGTTCCATGCAGGACAAATGTGGCGGAAAATCATAAAAATTTTGTATATAACATTTTTCATGAATGAAACTTTATAAAATTTGGTGTTAAATTGCTTTGGATGCTATTAGTTGCTATTAATAGAAATTACTGGAAAATTTTATTAAAGCTATCGTCTTATAAAATACCTGTTAATCTTTGTCCTGTTTACTGTATAAAGGTTAAACACTAAACGGCAACTTTTTTCACGCTATTCATTACAGTTACCATGTACTATTATTGTGTGATAATAAAGATGTTAAAAATGCAACTTTGTGTAACAGTACATAGTCCCTTGAATATTGAAAGCAGTATAAACAAAGATGTTATCTTTAATAAACAACTTGGCCACACACTTCGATTCATGCTTTTACTTTCAAAGATTAACAACGAAAAGATCGTCTAGAAATAGTTAGCCATTGACGTGTTAAGTGGCTGTATACGCAACGCATATGAGTACTTCCGGAAAAACTCGCCACTTGTCAGTTTGCACGAAATCCGAAGAAAATAAGGAAACAGTGGGAGAACAGAGAATATTTCATTCAGAATAAAACTTGCCGAGGTTTATTTGCGGGTATGCATCTTGAAGTCTGAGGAGATAAGCAAAGCGTAGCATGAAATTTTTACTTCGTTACATCTTGATACTTCGCTTCTTCGCGGTGTATACCTTTCCCCATCCTAGTTTCCATTTGGTCAAGCACCGTGTCGGTTTTACCTTTTCCCGCGGTAACTCTACAAGCATAAGCATAAGTAATGAAGAAATCTTCAAGACTTTTCCTGCAGACTGAAACTGTACTTTGACGAACGAAAGAGAGAAGCGAGTCTTTGGCGGAGGAAACTGGCGAAAGAAAAAAGGAAGAGGGAAAGTTAGAGAAAGCGAGCGAGAGCGAGAAAGGGAGAGAGAGAAGGGAAAAGACAGTGGGAGAAAGGGAAAAAAGGGACGGAAGATCAAGGTAATATTAATAAGTAGAAGGAAAAGTTGGTTTGATCAGCTAACCCGAACGAGTCCAGCACTAGACCACATCACAGAAGGGCTCGAAGCGCCGAAGCTATTAGCATAATTACAATACTTCCGTCTGGCCGATCCAACTTTCTGCTTATTTTAAGCTACAACTCTGATATCTTTACCGTGATGGGATTGCGGACGAAGCCATTACGTTGATGCAATGTTAAAGGGCCAAATCATCGGGATGAATGTTCTGTCAAGCCATCGTTCATTCCAGAATTCTCGCGTTCAGGTTAATTGAGCAAGGCACTTCCGGTCTTTGCAAACATTTCTACCTGTTATTCAATCCTCGAGAACAATGTCCGACACGTTCTTTGTACGGTGCTTACAATAATTGGACGACCGTTTGTTTCGACGATTTTACCATTCGATAGTTATGGTTATGTAGGACATTTAAATTTAACCGGGTATATAATTTGTATCGAATTAATCAAATATAAAATCAAAGCAAGAAACAGTGTCACTGTGATTTTCTCTGCTTCCTTATAAATCACGAGTACTTTGTTTCAGCTTAGTTAAAAAATAATCACAGTCACACTATTAATCTTACATTCTTTCTACTGCATCCAGTCTTAATGACAAAAGAATCGTGTACATCCTTACACCCCCTGCGATCTATTACGCATGATAAAGTGCCGTTTGGGATCACAAGGGTGCAAAGCTGAATCAGCTGTAGCCACCGAACCGAAACACCCTTCGCTACTTCTAGCTCGTTTATGTTCTTACCGGAAAATAAATCTCATTCGCGACGGTCTACGTTGCTTGTTACTCTTTCGACGCAATCTACGGAAAAAGATTGTGTATCATAACTGCAGAAATCATTTCTTCAATTACTCCGCGCCTTTTGTCGTTTCAATCCACTTCGCCCCCTCTCTACGAACTTTTCTCTACCAGAAATTCGTGTTGCCGAATCATGGACGCGATAGACTGTCGGAATGGACGCTGGTAAAAACCTGTATACAGAGTGGGCCACGTAAAACAGGCCACCTAGCTACCGCGGTACGAGAAAATTTTTATACGTAATTTAAATGGTTTCAAAGGGTGAATATAAAGGAAGAAATGGCGAAAAATAGAAGGAAGTTTCACATTTGACTTCAGATTTTAGAGTCCAGGGTCGTTTTAAGGTCGTATTATTAAGCATGTTTAAATGCGCATCGATGTCTGCTACAACATGCAATAGAAGAACAAATGTATACATTCGTGTAAAAAAGCATAAGTGATTTTGAAAAACAAAAAACAGAAAAAATAGCATTTACAAAGAAATGTTTTAAATTTTAAGTTAAATGAAAAACTTTTATTGTAAATGTTTATTGATTGAAATTATTAAGTTTATGAAAGTAATTATCAACGAGTAATTTTCTCCCCCTATTTCTCTATTTTTTTTTTTCTTACAATATGACACGGCAACGAACGTTTTATAAAAGCTATAGAAACACGGTGGCTGGTGTAGTGAAAGCGCGCTGCGTCGGTCCCACGATCGGTGTCATTTGCCTAGGAAATTACGGTCTTCTGTCACACTGACTAATCTACTTCGTTACACGCGACAACGTAACTCTGTCACTGGCACCGCAGAACACTCTGCTTTTCGCTTCCATCTGCTCAACGACCAACTTCGTTTAACTCATTTCCCTCTTTCTAACCGCCGCGGTTCCTCGTTCTCGACGTTCCTCCATTGACGTTACAACGTCGTATCGATGCCACACATTCACCTCACAGCCGTTCGTTCCATTTTCTTACGTCGGTGAACCACGGCGGCAGCTTGAGTGGTATTTCAGTTAGAACCGATTTTTCCCAGGGAAGAGAGAACCGCGAGCTCGAACCATTTTACTCCATTTTTCCACCTACGCTCGCCTATTTTCCCTTACTCCCCCCCGCGCGCGCGGTGAAAATGGAAAGACGAAACTTTATTTGTAGCGAACTGTGCGGCTAGAAAGGGGAATCTGCGTTGAATTTCACGTCTCATCGGCAATTTCATCCGATCGAACGAACGATTAATCTTCCGCGAGGGGGTTACGATTTCTATTATATCGCGGCCCTGCTGCCGCTGGTGAATCCATTGATAATGTTGTCAGGCCCGCAGACTATCGTTCATTTCACCGTGGCGTCGTCGGCCTTCCATTACCGCGTAACGATACGAAGATTACGATAACGTTTTGTCAAACGATGCTCTCCGATTTTATGGACACGCGGCGAACACGGTTTGATGGTCTTTTCGTATGATATATCGACCGGCGTTTTCTGAATGTTATGTAATCGCGATGTGCAAATCAGCGGTGGGTCTATTGAAGGATAACGTGAATTATAGTTTGTTGAAATCTTGGTAACAATGGAAGATTTGGTAGATAGAATTAAATTAGAGATTAATTATTTGTTAAGAGATTTGCAATAGGTATTTACCACAGTGAGTTGAAGTATTGTTATTTGACGAGATGATTGAATAATGTATACCGTGTACGTTACATTATTTTAAAGAATTCCAGAGAAATATCTCAATGTTATGCGCAGCTTTAGTGAACAGTAGGAATTAGTCGAAAATGCGTGTCATAGATCAGCCAGGGACTTAATCTCCTAATTATCATTTCCTAAATTTTTCTTGGAGAAGCCACCATTTTCTTTCGTATCGGTTCTTTTTAATAATCCTAGTTCAGGCTACAGGGACAACCTTTCTGATTATAAAAATATCGGGTTCTATTGTGTCAGATGAACACAAAGGACGTGATTATGGTCACTATCAAGCACGAAGAATTTTATCTAGTTCAATACAACATAAGATACTTTGAAACATTGACACTTTTTATATAATGTATTCTACAAACAATAAATTTGTATGTTACTTCCTTCTATTGAAAAAAAATCATGAAATCTATCTACGTACAGTAGTATTCGTGCTTCCAAATGAGAATACCCTCTTAATAAGTACTGCACATCTCCAAAGTTTGCATCTATATTTTTAGATGATCTATACAAAGCAGAATAGAAACTTAATTTATAAAAATTATTTCATCTACTCTGCAGTCCTAACGTCTTTTATCGATAAACTAATCTACAATATCTTAATCATAATGCTCGATTAACAAGAAAAATCATTATTTCTCCCTCGGTGTACGTGAAATAAACGGGAATACATCTTTCTGGGAGCAAGAACAAGGTGTGAACGGTTTCCACTAACATTAAAGGAAAGAGGCCAAAAAGGTGGGACGAGGTTACTTACACGTTGCTCTAAACTGGCGCTGTCTGATCCTATGGGTCTGGACAGCGAGTGGTCGGAAACGATTACATGTGATTTAAGGAGCTCTCTAGTCTTGGACCTCCAGGTTGGTCGAACCACTGCATCTAGCTTGCTCCAGACCCTAGTCTGTTTTATCTACGAAGTGCAGCAGTCGTCTCCACTTACACACCTATTGGCCCCCGTTCTTTCCTACGTAAACCCCCGATTACTTTCTTGCATTTCAATGTAAAACACAATACAATCGATCATCGATGCAACAAGTCCCTTTTCATTTCGAGAAATTTATATTGTGCATAGGTACACTGGTAAGGAAGATGGATGCTTGTTTGAAACAATTCTTTTACTTGCAAATTTTTTAACACAATAATAAAACCAAAATAAATCACCGTAATGGAAACAGTGATGAGAAATAGTAATATAGAGTAATACTATAATAATAACAAAAATGATACGAAGAGACAAAGAGCTCTAGTTCGCAAAATATTTAAATAAGAATTACGATACTTCGAAAACCATAAATTGGCATCCCTTTCATTATTTAAAAACAGCTGTTCGACAACTATTTCCCTAAAAAAAATTTCAAAATTAAAAATTTGAAGAAGTTAGGCTATGAGGTTCTACCATATCCCCATTATAGTCCAGATTCCTCTTTGTTTCACTTCCTTTTTATGGAACCAAGCAAACAAATCAGACTGCAAGACAAAGAACTCTTGGCTGCTGGCGCAGAAAATAAACCCTATTAAAACAATCACCGTTTGTCTCTTTCCTTATCGAATAACCCTCGTATAACACAGAAAACGATAAAATTAGTATACGCGTAAATTGACCAAAAGCAGGACGTTAAATTTGATTAAAACCCTATTGAACCGTAAAGAATCTCATCGAATGTATACCAAGAAATACAAGCGTGTACCATACATAGTCAGTTATTAGCGAACGTTACTGCCATGTCAAAGTCACTTGAGCGATTGATGAAGCAGGCACAGACGCTACCGTGTCCTTCGACCTGGGCTGTTTCGTTGAAGCAGGTTGCAACCTCTCGAGACAAGTGGCACCATCGACATGGTAACGGCCTGGTAAGCTATCTAACGGAGCACCACCGATTCGAGCGGTCGATTTTCTCATGGCGATTCGAGCCTCCATTTCAATGACCACTTCATCAAGGATCACACGTCTAAATCCTTCGAGGTGGACCATAGATCGTTCACATACTCGATCGAGCTTCGTGGAAATTGAGGAGGACTATACATTCCACAGGAGCGCGTGCACGAGCAAACGCAAAGTACTTGACGTGGTTTCAATCTCGATTTCGAGATAAGATCGATCCGTACGATGAATCCGTGGGTAACCAAAGTTAGCGGTCGTCATGCTGGTTGCAATTTGTCCTTTTTTTCTCTCTCGGAGGCTTGGATTACAACCAACAGGCTTCTCCGCCTAATTGGACATTAGGCTTTCGTCTATAGTCTGCAGGCGTGTAATCGACACGATCGTGGTTACGGTTGTCGCCGCTTTTGACGATGATAGCGATACAACGTTCAGTAACGATTGATTGATCGAGATCGCCTGTAGATTTCCCCGGTAATGCTATTCTCTTGTTTCTCTTCCGCTCGGATGAAGGGTGTATTGTGGCTGAAGCTATCTCATTACGAGGCCACTGTTTGGTCTCGGTTAGAGGAGGATAGCCCCCCTCGCTAAATGGATCACTCCGTTGCCGATTAATTTGCATTTCGAGCTAGAGCCTCTATCGTTCTTTCCTGCAATTTCTTCTTTGCTGTTGTTACTGCTGCTACCAAATAGGCAACTTGTCGAGTCTTGTATCTGTGGAATATTTTTCTAAATAATTTTTTTACCGATTCTTCTCTACTTCGATAACTAACGAAAGGTCTCTTAAAGTCTGTTAACAGAACCTCTAAAATAGAAATGCTCAATTTTAACCCATCCGGACTGAAAACTTTATAGATCCCAGAGACGTTTAAATTGACGTTAAGTAAAACAGAGATTACCATTGAAATGTCAAAGGTTAACCTATGATAATATTATTCCACGATACATCTGATAGTATAATTTTTGATGAAAACAAAGAAGTATCGACGTCTGTGTTAAATGTACAGTTTAACGGCGATGCATTATCAAGGCCAATCAATTACAATCCACAGAACTATGCTAATACGAAGCAATTGGGTCTCACGATGCGGTCAAACGCAATTGCCAACGATATCCCGTGTTTGCGGCGCAGAATGTTCAACTCTCTAAGAGAGTTTCGCCAGGGACACAATGGGACCGCATAAGAACTCGTTAGGACGTATTGACGATACCGTGGGACAGAATTGTTGCCTGAACACTCTCCAGTTATATAGATCAACAGTGAAGGGACAAGATCGAAAGGCGAGCATCCGTCGACATTTGGTCGTGTATACTCGAAATTGCCAGGATCTCTTCGATGGATACTTGGATGGTTCGTAAAAGAAATTGGCTGGTTGTTACGATCGCGTCTGCCCATTAAGTTCACATACAACGAATCTGTGGTAGAACCATCTGTTAACGTTCGAATGGATTTACTTACAGGCGCTGCTAACAATAATATTGCCGATAAATATCGATCAAATTTAAATGTTACCGATAATTTCATGCATTTTTAATATTTCTGAGATATCGATAAGTTGAGAAGACACAAACCGTACTCTGCACTGACTCAATTCGAGAACCCATTTAACTAAGTAAACGAATACAATGATTACCAAAATAATTCCAAAAAGTAGTGCTTTAACAAGGGAATAAGATAGAAACATAAGTGATAGTATCTATATGGGCAGACTTTAATAAGAAAATGCAAAAAGTAGGATCTAATATTGATCACAATCCTGCATCAATAAAATCTCACATAAAAAGGTGAATATGTTAAAACGATATAATTTAACGAATCGTATTACATGTATATTATAAATTATACAACGTGTATAAATACAAAAAATGACGTTCCTATGATTTTACTCTTACAGATATCTAAAATCAAGTTCAATTAATTAATCCAATTTATCCAATAACCTGATGGAATACAGAAGGTGGTACTAATTTTCCAAATGTTACGATTATGGTTGTCATACATTCATCTACATATATGTACCAGCAACTTCCGTTCAAATAGAAAAATTACTAAAATATGACAGACTGCCGGATAGAAAAAACGAGATTACAGTTAAAACAACATATTTTCTACGATAAGTTTCAATAAAAATAAATAGATCCAACTGATAAATTTATCACGATATTGCATTCTACTTAAATGTGTCTTAATCGACATCTTGACAATCTTATCGATAACTTATCGCTAATTGTCAGCAGCACCTCTAGGTTTACTTAATGTAGAACCCGGACAATCGAGGATAGTACTGTCTGGAAAAGAATCGTTTCCCCCATTGAATGGAAAATATACCAGCCGGACTTTTGTCGAGTACAATGTCGAGCCTTACGATCGTTCAATATTTTCCGTCAACAAACTGCACGCGTTCATCTCGTTATAAAGTCTGTTTGATCGGCAAACATTGCAGCGCCGATGCATGCGGCCTGCATCGCGTGGCCGGCGCGCCACGACGAGTAAAGGGGAGGGAAGAGGGCAAGGGAAACACGCAGCAGAGACCGCTTCAACCCTCTGCAGCACTTGATTGCGGAATCGGTTCTACTAAAACGAATAATCTTACAATTTCACGTCAGTCAGACATCAGCCTGGTAATTTCGCGCGGAAATCTTCATCGCTAATTTAGTTTTCACGGCAGAAAAAAAAAAGCAGAAAAACGGCGTGTTAATAATTACACTGCGCTTTTAGCGAACCCTTATGCTTTATTCGAAAAGCTACGTTTCTTGCGAAACTTTTTATTTACGCGCGATTTTTAAAGATCGAACAATTATAATTAGAAATTGTTTAAATTCCATTGCAATTCACGGAGACTGATTTTAATGGGGAAAATTACGCGATGTATAAGGATCGTATTCCCTTGCTTCTGAGCATAACAATGCTGACAGGCCAATGCATTTGATAAATGAAATAGAAATATCTAGTGGATCGCTGGCATTTTCTCGATTTTAATTACCTATCTGCAGTTTCAATTTGTTAACGCATATCACCGATGGTGCACGCTGATAGGCACGTGCATGTTGTATAAAGAAAAAAATAATTTGAGCTCAAAGAATTCCTAAGAAACACAGCACTAAATGTTTGGTAAAAATTCATACTCCTAGGAATTGGTATACATAAATATGAATTTTCTTGAATACAAATAGATTGCTATATACAGGGTGTCTTTTTTAACTGGACGCTGTGGAATGTCTCCGAAGGAAGGAAGAAGACGTCTCTTCTCCGAGAATTCAAATAAAGAGCTCTTCGCTCGGTTGTGGCGTATGTTAATTTCACTGACATTTTCAAGGTCTTGTAGACATTCAAGGCGTCAAGGCGAAGAAGTTGTCGTTTTATGGACGTAACTCGGTGTTTGGCTAAGAAGATAATGGGTCCCTCTTGTACGCGCTAGATCTTCTTGAACGCCGGCAGACCCGTTAGCAATCTCGACACTGCATCTGTGCCCAATATTCCAACGCTAGAGGGTCGCCCCAACCAACGACAGTCTTATGTCTGCGCCAGCGACGACAGCTCACCTCTACGCGGGCCACGATGACAAACGCTGCCATCTAAACAAAGGGTCTGGGGATATACGCGCGGCAGACACGCAATTTCCGTGGCATGTAAATCGCGCGAAATGAATTTCTGCCAATCACGCACGTGCGTCAGCGTCGCGATCATCGGTAACCTGACTGTTTGCCGGGGTATCGCTCGGTGGAACAAAAAAAAAAAAAAATGCAAGCTCTCCGGGCGAAATTCGGTAAACGCCACCGAACAAGCACAAAGACAACGTAAATAATCGCCGGACAGGATAACCGTTGTAATATCCCAACGGTGATCCGTGAAACGTACACGAAGTCACTGATCCAGATCACTGAAAATCCTGTTGTTTCCGTTGTTTTCGTTGAATAAGTCATTTGATGTGAAATAAAGTTTATACGAAGATGGTAAAATGGAATTTCCATTGAGAGATATTTTGAACGAGAAGAGACTTAATAGGAGCATAATAGGTAGGTCTAAAATGGCGTAGGTTTTATTAAAATTCATTTAAATGTTTGCAACAGAAGTTCTAGTCTATTAAGTACACTGCAAAAGCCGAAATACTTGGAATTTTGCTGCAAAAATTTAACACTACCTTCTCGAAGGTTCGTACCACCGAAAAATGCAAAATAATATCGATTTTTTGAAAGGTTTAGACTAGAATGCACCCTTAACCTCTTCAGGGATGATTTTTCTTTAAGTTAGCACAAATTGATCTAATTTTTTATGCAGTTACATTTATATTCGTGTTAAATCGATAGCAATTAAACTACTTTCCTTACGAGATTTTGGGAGAT
>NW_017100130.1:906433-931567 GCF_001263275.1 Habropoda laboriosa | reverse complement strand
TTTCTTCGTCCTCGAGGACAAGAGTATCGCCTTGGCAATGTAGGCCCGCGCCCACACTTCCTGAGACTTTCCCAGGGAAAAAGGGGCTACTTAAGGGAGCCCCGAAAAAGGCATGAGGCTTTTTGTCGTAGACTTTCTTTCTACATGCATCGTGTCGCCTACACTTGAAAAATAGTGTTAGATATATCTATTCAAATTTCGCGCCTTCTGAAGCAGTTGTGACTCGAGAAGGAAAGCGTCACTTCCTACTACGATTCTTTTTGACATTCATTACGAAATACAGGGTGTCCCGTAACTCCTCGAACATCCGGAAAGGGGGGGGTTGCTGGGGTGACTCTGAACAACTTTTTCCTTTACCAAAATGTTGATTGAAGCTTCGTTTTTGAATTATTAACGAAAAACACTGGCCAATCAGAGCGCGCGCAGAGCCCGCGCTCAGGGAATAATTTATATGTTAGGTACTTCCACAGATGCATACATATATACAAACTCTTTAAATTTTACTTGTTAGCATTAGGCTTAGTATGTAACGCGGCGTCTGCGTCACGCTGAGTACCTCAAGGAAAACATACAACAGTGTTACAAAATTATTAGGTCCCAGACTCGTTGTATGAAAATTGGCGACAATTGCAACGATCTCATAAACATCAAAGTGAACTACAAAGAAGCAAAGAAAATGAATTTATTGATTCACTAGACAATCTTTTTAATATCGCTCATAACGATGCGTTAAACTCTGTCCAATATTAGAATAACCTCACTCTCGGACCGATTGTCGTCCATTCTGCGCAGTTCCCACTACTGTCTACCGGTGTAACACATGCGATTGTTCGTAGTTCCATTTCGGTTAGACCCAAAACCGACGACAATGTAAGTAAGCAGTGCATAGAGTGGAGAGTATCTACCCGGTGGTCTAAAAGTATGCATACCTACTGTGCGGGTGTTAGCGCAACGATTTATGACACAGACAAATAGTGGCTAGTTGTATGAATTTAGGGAACGATTTAAATTCTGAAAAGACATATTGTTAAGCACCTAATTTCATTAAAATCATCTTAATTGCTAAAGTAAATAACTCTGTATTCATTCATAAACTTGGTATAGGTTTCTGTGACACAAAATATTGGAGCAGTTAGTTGGTAAATATTGATTAAATGTTAGGAAATTTTCACATTTAGTGAAAAATATTGAAATTGAAAATATCTCTTCAACGAATAGTTTTTCTGTATTAAAAATAATTTCATTAAAACTTTCGAAAGCACTTGTACCTATTTACATACAAATATGTAGGTTCGCCACTGTTCGCACTAATTCAAAGGTGAAACATATTTATTTTTTACCTTTTTTTAATTAAACTGGTAGTAACGTATTTATGAGATCTTTCTGATTAAAATGATACCAAACACGATATAATTTGGATTATATTTACTTATTTACTTATTACATATTATCATTTATTAAATAAGCAAATATGCTCCAAATTATATTATGTTTGGTATCATTTTAATCAGGAAAAAATTTCATTCATTACAAATCAAAAGTAAGAAAATTTGATTTTTGAGTTAAAGGTCACAGCTTATTCGTATGTCCTCAACTACTTTAATACAGAAAACGTTCCAGAAAAAATATTACAGATTTTCAAAGATAAAATTATGCGCTGCAGCTACAAACTTACTGAAAGATGGGCGGGAAGCAATCGGATAAAAGAACGATTTTTAACGCACAGTGTCGCACGATTAGAAAAAGAAATAAAATTTGAAGAATTACAAACCGATATGGAAGAAAATCAGGATAGACCTTCATATTCTTTATATGGTCGTAAGAAACATTCTTTTAACGATAGCAGCAATAAGACCAAAAAGAGAACAATACAAAAGTAAATAAAGAATTAATTATGTCACCGTGTATATGAAAGCGTCACGCCTGGAACAGCAGACGGAGAGCGTAGCAGAGGGTAAGACGGAGAAAAACGTAGGTGGTTAAGTGGGGGTTCGGACGTTCTAGCACTGCCTCAAGTCCGTCCCATGCACGAAGTGAGGTTATTCTAATATTGGATGCAGTATACGATCAAAATTGAAGAAGACAAACTTTTTACCTTAAATTAAAGGCAAAAGGGGAGACCACAATCAATGACTGAAGCAGATCGAATTACAATGGAAAATAAACAGCGAATAGCAATTCGACAAGAAAAAGAAGAGCTACGGAAACAACGATTACGAAAGTAGAAGATATTTATTTCTATTTCTGAATTTCTCTTAACGTAGGTATTTGTAGATATGATGTAAACTTTTTTCTTGCGTTACAGAATTAGCACAACTTCAGTCAACTTCGTCTAGTGAGGAACCAAAAAATTCTGCTTGCCAAGGTTCTATCACAAACGAACTTGATTTTCTTGACATACCCAGTCCAAGTAACCCGAAGAAGCCAAGAGGGAAACAGCGAGTCACCAATATGAAACTTATTGCACCTTTGGACAAATTCAAAGTAAGTGATCGTGATGCATTTCACATCATAATTGCTATTGGAGAAGCATTAGGACATAAGTTACGCGATCTGATAATTAACTGATCTTCTATCAGGCGTTATCGCCGTCGTTTTCGTGCAGAACGTAACGTAAAATTGCGTGAAGCATTGCAAAGAAACAAAGTATTTCTGTTACTTATTTATCAATATTTACACATCATGGTAAATTAAATAAACGTAATTTACATTATTGGTCCCAGGAGAATCCTCACTGGTTACGGCTGGTGGTACTAAATTTTCCTTCGCTAATCTCCCTGTTGTAGTTATTTCATTATTCGCATGTATTCCTAAACATTTCCGAATTTTTCGTACTCAAGATCACGTGAAGATCATGGTATTATAAGTCATTGAATAGGTCCTGACTGCAGCTATTACGTTATGATGATAAACATCGATGACATTGAAATTTCGAAAAATATGACCTTTAATATTTGCTCCTTCGAACCAAACAATGTTTTTCTTTAACATTTTTTTCGTATTATCAATAAGTGAGATTTTTGAGGTGATCAAGTTATTTTGTTCACCCTGTATATCACACACGGTATATGTTAATTACAGTACCAATTTGTAAATTTTGATGCACAAATAGTAGAAACGAAATATTTAATCAAACTGCTAGAGCTTTTTAATAACCAATTTTTAATTACTGTAATTTATTAACTTTTAACATTTCTTCCTCTACAATAATGATCTATTTCTTAAAATGTTATCAACTGTTAGTTTTTATTAAAAATATGTAAATAAATAAGTGAATAAACAAATACTAGAATAAGATTTTATTCTTCTTATTGTTAGAAAACCGTGGATATTTAGAGAAAACACGGTTTTATTTTGGGTGTATTCCGAAAGGCCCCGGTCGCCGTTTGACACAAAATTTTATGAGAAGGGAGAGGAGGGTGGGTGGACCCCAAATATAAAATATTAACTTCAGCCAATTATTAGTTTCCGAGATATTAATAAAAAACTTTCAGTACTATACATTGAAACTGCGTATGCAGACGTGACTAAGTATTGAATGCTGCCTATACAGATGTTACTAATCAACCATCTTCGCTGTAGTGGTCGTTGTCGTCCCACACATTTGATGTTGCTCATATAAAGCAATTAAATCGAACGTTTGTTCCTTCATCTATTCACTTCGAGAAGTCATGCTTGTAACAGACTCTCGCGATAACTACTCTCAGAATACGGAACTGTTTCGAATTGCGAAGGTAGCTCTCCGATAGTCATAGTACATGTATCCATTTGAGAGCAAGCTAGAAAGTTATCGCTCTCGGACAGTGATTCTCAGCGCAGTATCCACTTGCGAGAAATACTCTCGAGAGCAGTTTGCGATAGTTTTACTTTCAAGTAGGCACGTAAGTACCTGCAAGAATAAGTCGGTCTTGCAAATTTGGACCCAACTCAGACGAACCACTTTAAAACGACACCACAGCCACAGACCGGTGGTCGCCGGTGGTTGCCTGTGGGCGGTCACGAATTAGCATGGAAACACATGGTAGTGCTCAGATGAACTATTTTTCAACGGCTGTCGCAACGTGTGATCGGTATTACCCACGAAATTGTTACCGTAGATGGTCGCAAATGGTTGATATGAGCGACAGCCCAACCACCGTTTTGTAGCTGTATTGTGGTTCTAAAATAGTCCTGTGGCGGGTACGTCGTCCTCAACAAACCCTTACCGAACCTCATTCTATTCTTCCACGCGAACTTTCTCTTTTCCAACTCCTTCAGATTTTAGTTTCCGTTCTTTTGTCTCTCCCCGGATTAAGACTTGCCTTCGTCCTCGAGTGGCCTAAGAAGCGCACATGTAGCATCCAGGTTCGCACGAGGACGAACGACCCCGCTTTCTACAATTTTCCGTTTCCACCACTTTCTCCACTTCTATCTTTATCTACCGCTACTCCTGTCTCCCTGTCCTAGCAATATAAAAACCCAGTACGCCTACATCTGTCCTAACAATATAAAAACCCAGTACGCCTACACCTCCGGACAGTTTTTCCTTTACCGACCACCGCGACGTACCCGCCGAACCGCTGCCGCCGGGACAAGCAACAACGTAGACGATTGCATATTCTGGACAAATTGTACGCCTATGCGACCATACACTTATACTTTAATAAATTGGGGTGAAAACAGTGTAACGACGTTCCTCACCCACCTCGGTTCATTTGAGTTGGGCCTTGGACTTTTCTTTGGAATGTTAGTACACGCTAACTAACTCGTTTTAAAGGAATTTCAAAAACACCACTTACAATTGTGTTGACCATTTTGTGAATCATGGCTAAATCACCCAACATTATCAGTATTACATTATATACATATATACGCAGATTCTCTTACTTATGTGTGAGGAAATATTATGTTTATGAGAGAGAGAGAGAGAGAAAACAATGTAGGCATTATTTATTCGTACATATTTGTACCATGTAGCAGTCCTGCCAAACGAACATCGAAAGAGTCTGGCGTCGTTTTTAAAACAAATGACAATAAGTAAGGAAGAAGCCATTCGTATTTGATTACCGCATATGTATGTATGTATATTGTATTTATCTTCTTACATGGATGTGAGTATATTGTATTTTATTACAATACTGTATTCTCTTAAAACACTGTACACTTCTTACATATCAGGAGTGGGATGGACTATAACGCGTCCTGTGATATTTTGTCTGCACTCTTTCGTGCTTATCTCGTTCCCTTTTGTGGCATCGTATCACGGTCTGTGATTTCCTTTGATAATTGATAACTATTCATTGTTAAGAAACGCCGTAAGAGAATTACCTTACATATGGTAACAATGACAAAAACATATAGGACGGCATCATTCACGCCGAGATTCCGATCATAGAAGTGCGGCCAAAAGCGCGAAAAGAAAGCGGAAGGACGAAAGATTTGCGGAACTGGAGCAAATGATGGAGCAACTAAGACGTTGTTCGCAATCAAGTAACAATCGTGAATCAAAAGTACGCACAGGAAACGAGCAGATGATCCCCATTTTATGATGATCCCCAGGATAACAGACCTATATCATACCAATTAATCTGAGATTAATTGCAACTCGACTGCGTGGACATGCGCGGCAACGGTTTGACACACGACAACGGGTCACCACCAGGTAAACATAGAGACGAAGGAGTTATTGCTACAACCATTTCGTAAGCCCGATCTTTTTTCTACATTACTCAAAGACGCCGCGCTTTACGAAACTAGGTCCAGACAATCATTAGGGGCTATTGTTTTAAAAAATTAAACAAATTAAGAAAATTGGATATAATGATACCTGATAAATATCTTGTTGGATTGTTTCTAACAACACCCTATGGAAATAATCAAGTGAGGACAAAAATGTCTCCGCGTTATTTTAAACAAAGGCATTAAGACTTCCACCAGATGTGTCTGGTGTCCGTCTTCGAGTCACACACTACACTCTGCGATACCATAAAGTAAATAGTTCCTAGGTATAAGCGAACCCCAACTTTCTTTTTGGGTTCCTTGGGTGCCTAGGAACAGTCCTTTAGAACATTCAAAAGCGTAAAGACGTTTCCTCTGAGTCCGTCAATAAATAGTATATCACAAGATAAAAAGACTATTTCATTTTCATAACCCATTTCCAATATATCTAATTAATATGGTTATTGGAGAGGTCAGTAACGAAAACATTTCGCGAACAATATGGTCCTTGCAATGCACTAACGGAAATGCACTTTATGCATACATAGTAACTATGGGAGACATGCCGGCGGACAATGATACGCGAAAGGCTACTTCGAGGCTACAATCAAAATTTTACGCGAACATCACTGCCAAGGAACTCATGTTCTATTACAAGGGAAGCGAGAAAGAAATTAAGAATCGAAAAAACTAATAAGAGTAATCTCTCGATTGTTAATTGCTACAACTGTGACATAAACAGTCATGTGGCCAAATTCTGCAGAAAACCACGCTTAAAATGTATATACCAAATGAATAGACGCTTGAGGCACACCCGTGAGAAGTACATATCCATAAAAGAAGTATTGTAGACGAAATAGGATCGACAGTCAACTTGTATGTATATGCGCACTATACACGTTGTTAGGGATTGGATTTATGATATGGACGCCTGTTTAGGCTATTTTTGAATGCGCCCCTTTTTTTTCAAATTGGCCACGAAGCCCAGGAAGAAAAATAAATTTTCTGCGGGCCACATACCTTCCCGGTGCCCACTCGTGAACATTCAATAGACATTGACATGTCATAAAACCTTTCGCGTCTCCCTGACCGCCCAAAGTCCCGTTACGCGCGGGCTACCCTTGGGCCTCACTCCCCCGCCAACTTGGAATGCTCGCGGGCCAGGGAGGACCGTCCAAGAGGGTAGACCCGTCCTCATTGGCGAAAACCACCACCTTGTACCCGTACACCCATTTATAAATAAGCGCACCAACGCGGCAAAAAGACAGATCAAAAAGGGAAAATAGACAAGTAGCACGTAACGAACACACACCACCTAAAACTGTCACTCTTCAACATAAAGCCTTTGTCTTACAACATATTAAAGTACGTGCAAACTCTAAGACACCACGACTTCACACCAAGAACCACCGACAATCCTGCGCCACCACTCTCGAGCATACCGTTTGTTCGAAGCGCACGATGCAACACACGTAAATAACAAAAAGATTAATGGTCTAATAGATACTGGCAGTGCATGCACATTCATAGGTTCATCAGTTACTGTCGGTAATATCGATATCAAGTGTCGCATTGAAAGGATTCGCAGGACAGATGAGAACCGCCGATAAACAAGCGCAAGTCGCGATAAGGATAATGGACACGGCAGTGGAAGTGAATGCTTTAATCGTACAGGAAATGCATAAGGTATGGCGTCATTGTCGGTCGGGATTTTTGAAGTCAAGGGCACATAATTATCATTAAACACAGAAATGAGTTAATATTCCAGCAAATAATTGATAGCAACGAATCAGAAGCAAAACTAGATATTAATTTTTGCGAGAATGTAGTAGAAGGTAACTTACGTTTCGGCATTACATTATACTGACATTGACGCAAAGCAGCAGCACTACTCACTGAATACAATGATTGCATTTCGTCATTCATTCGAGAATTGGGTAAAACGGATGCAGTAACGAGGAAAATTAAATGCATTTCCGACAGGCCAGTATCATATCGGTCATATCGTCTAGCAGAATCCGAAAAGAAGATCGTATGGCATATGATTGAAAAATTAAATTATTCGCGAGTCAACTGCACCTTACGTTAGTCCGATTCTTCTGATAAAAAAAAAAAGGCAGGCGATTATCACTTGTGCGTGGATTGCCGTAAATTAAGCGCTATAACTATAAAAGATATGTTAAAAATATGATTATAAAAAGGCGAACGATAGCTATTAATGACAGTCAATATAAACTGTAACACGCGAGATGGACAATTTATCTATCTCACTGTTCTGAGATTCTGGGGTAAGTGCCGTGAGGGTGTTCACAGTCCTCTTACCAGAAGACCATCGTCTCCCCTACTCCGTTGCCAAATCCTTTGCGAACAATGTCCTTATTTTTAAAGGAATTCAACGTCGGGCTGCTTGCCATCCCTAAACTTTCTCTTGCTTTCGTCTGTCGAATCCTCATCCCTTTGTCCCTTGACTCCCATGCATACAGATCCTTATCCCAGGTACCGTTTTGACAACTACCTGCGCGTTTTCCACTTTCCCACCGAATTCCTGTCCTATCTCCGGCAGATCTTCAAACTGATGTACTCTACCCATTTCTTTTGTACCGAATCCTTAAGTTCATTACCTAACCATTGTCCCAGCAATTCTTCTCCCGTACCATCGAATCCTCAATCCTAACGAGTCCTGATCATTATCCTTACACATTCCTGGTTCTTACCTAACGGACGCATTCCTAAATTCCCCCACCCGCAACTCCCAAAAACCACAATATAAAGGCAGCCTCGAAAAAGAACGAAAAGCAGTCAGCATTGAATAACAAGGCAGTTTAGACCGTACACTTTATATTCGCAAAACCACAGCAAACTATCAATAAATAAAGATAATTCGTAAAATCCACCGTCTAAAGTGATTCGACGACATTCTAAACAACCAGCCCTATGACACCCAATAGCTACGTGACTTGGAATCACTAGCAATCGTTGGTCGTCTGGCTTGTCTCCTATCGTAAACATTCTCTCTGGCCGCACGCAGGCCTCAAGTACTTGCTATAAATTCTACGAAAGCAAATCGACAGCCCTTAAAAAATTACACTGGCGCTAACAGATAAATACTCGTTACCTTTGATCAATGGTCGAACCAACAAATTAGGCGGAAATCGATACTTTACAAGACTCGATCTTGCATCCGGTTACTACCAGATTCCTGTAGCAGAAAATTCGGTTGCGAAGACAGCTTTTATAACCTCAGAGGGACACGAGGGACATGAGTACTCGAGGATGCCCTTCGGTCTGTCAAACGCTCCGGCCGTTTTCCAACGACTCATAAATAAGATTCTGGGGTTTTGAAAAACTGTGGAGGAGGGGGATTAGAGCGTTTATGACGAGTAATGAATACCTTGCGCGCTCGTGGATTAACGCTGAAATGAAATAAATATTCATTTTTCAAAACCAAAATTGATTATCTTGGACGAGAAATTAGTGCAGAATGGGTACGACTGGGTCAACGAAAAATTCAATCGGTGCTGCATATGAAAGCACCACAGTCAGTCGAACAATTAAGACAGTTTCTGAGACTTGCAAATTACTTTAGAAAATTCGTCAAAAATTTTGCTGCTATCGTGAAAGCATTAACACATTTGATCAGAAAGGGGCAGCTGTGAATGTGATTAAAAGAGCAAAACGAGGCATTCAACGATATTAAGGAAAAACTCATTACGCGGCCATTACTATCGATATTCAAACCGAACAAGGATATCGAGTTGCACACAGATGCAAGTTTGCTAGGGGTAGGAGAAATGCTAATGCTAAAATAACATATTTTAGTAAACAAAAGACTGCAGATCAAAAATGTTATCATTCCTATGAACTAGAGACTATGGCTGTACTTGTAGTAACTAGCGTTACGTCACTTCAAAGTATATTTTTTTTTATACAAAGTATACTAAGTTTAAAGTAGTGACTGCACTGCGCGCTACTTTCTCGAAACGAGATTTACTACCTCGGATAGGTCGGTGATGGATGAAATTACAAGAATTCACATTTAATATTGAGTATCGGGCTGGATCGAAGATGGTGCATGTAGACGCGCTCAGCTGAAATCCGGTAACTTTGGAGGTGACTCAGATAGATTTGACGTAAGCGGACTAGTTATTATTAGCTCAGCTGCAAGACGAGCAATTATTACGAGTAAAACTTACGGATAAAAGGAAACAAAATATTACTTCAAGGAATACGTGCTGCAAAATGATAAGATTTATAGGCGATTACCCGATCAGGTAATTGCATGGGTGGTACCACGAGATGCGCGCATGTCGATTTGCAAACGTTGTCACGACGAGGCGGGGCATTTGAGTATGGAAAAGACATTAAGAAGAATCAGTAGGAATGCGACGTTTTGTTGATAAGTACGTAAAGGCATATTCGAAGTGCACCTGTTATAAAAACATCGGAGCAAAGAAACAGTGTAAGCCAAATATTATCGAGAAACTACCCGTTCCGTTTCACACGGTACACATTGATCATGTGGGTCCTTTCGAAATGAGTCGGAAGAATAATAAGTAATTATTTGTCTTGGTAGAAGAATTCACGAAATTTATAATTATCGAACCTGTGAAAAGTCAAAAGACACGTCACGTATTAAAGGTGCTACTAAATCTTATTCATCTATTTGGATCTCCGACGTGATTGATAAGCGACAAAAGTATGCCCTTCATCTCACAATCATTCAGTGTTTTTTGCACTTCATACGGAATAAAACACGTATTATTGAAATTAAAAAAGTGCAAAACACTCTCAACGCTGCGCACAATAAAGGTATAAACATGACGCCTATGATGGCACTTATAGGATGTAACGTAAAAGGAGTCGCCGAGGCACGTTTATTAAGTGAAATCCAAGATACGATGGATCGATTAGATCTGCACGAGCTAAGAGACACAATAGCGCAGCATAAAACACAAGAGCAACAGGAACAAAAAGAACAATATGATCGAAGAAGACGTGATGCAAAGAAGTACTATAAAGGCGACTTAATATTGATACAAATTACGAGCGAACACGCAACGGAAAGTAGTCGCAAGCTACATCTTAAATTTAAAGAACCATTCTGTGAATACTATATGGAAGATCTGCGGGAAGATTTCAGACGAGCAAGCACTGTGTTGGACGAGCAAGGAGATGATCACGAGACATAATACAGATCGGTCTAAGAACAAACAATGGTATTGTATTTAGACGAACTAATAAAGTTGAGAATCGATGCAACGGCATCACATGATATTCGACCTAAAAATGTGTGACGGTATGTTGTTTAGGCGAACATAAGAAACACATGTGTGATTGAGACGACACTGCCGCCGTCGACATAACGAAGTTCTACCTGAGGGGTGTAACGGCATCTTACTCAGGCGAAGGAATAAAGAACGATTCACAAGTATTCGACGGCAGTTAAACCAAGGGGTAATTGGTGCAGGTCCTGTAATTGAGTAATTGAAGTAACCGTTACATAAATGATTTTTACCTGTCGGATAAACACATGCATAGAGGCCACAAAATAAGAATCAGAATGCAACTCAAAGATACATATGTACAATATGAATGATCAAACGGTAAAACTTGAATTACGAGTAGTCGAAGACTAACAATATCACGGATAAGTTTATTTCATTTATTGGATGTTTAATCTATAACTATTTGTTACAGTCGTGTTTAACTACAAAACTATTATATAATTATGTAGTCTGAGGATAGACTTGTACGCAAGATGGCCGAATGTGAGGAAATTTGTTTATAAAAGGAAAACAGCAGTGCAGGCTTTATTTACATATATTTGTACCTCGTGGCAGTCCCGCCAAACGAACATTGAAAGGTCAGGAATATCAGTTGATATGTCAGGAAGAAACCGTTCGTATGTATAGGAGCGTTTCGATCAAGTAGTTATGAATTTGATTACGGTGTAATATATTGTATTTCATTACAATACTGTACCATTTTTACATATGTTATCATTAAAATCTCTCGTTTAATTAGACAACGTAAAATCCTAAAAACAAAGGTTCACGTATAACTCTGTAATAATAGATGAATTTCTAAAGGAAACGATGTTCATTTTCGAGTTAATTCATTGACTGGAATGTTGCGCAAACAAAGCCGCAAAAGGGAAAAAGAAACAATGTTTATCAGTTTGCCCGTTGGAGAACGATATATAAAAGAAATGTTAATTGGCAAAAAACTTTCCATAATGCAAATTTGAATTAAATCCAAGTCTTTGGATTTTACTTTGTAAACCGGTACCGTAGCGTAGTATAATGTAACACAATGTAAACGATGCCCCAATTATAATAAGGAACGTAAGCACGTGATAGGAGAACCGTACACACGATCACGCAAATTGTGACGTACTTTCACTTGGATTTCGTTAAGCATGCCTGGTAGATACATGGCAAGATAGGCATGCCGTGGTTACACCTTGCGTAGCTGTGAACTCTATGTAGTAATATTTTTCTTCCTTCTGGAATTCTCATTTACTGATAGGTAACTGGCGAATAAAAATGATATGCCCCAACATAAAAGGGCTTTTGCTACTCCGATCTCTTTACTTCTCAAAAGAGGAAAATTTCTTTGTACGTGTTTCTTTTTACTTGCTTTTTTGTGCAACACAACTATGTTCCAAACGTTTAAATTTAGCTATAAATAAACTGCTAAACTATAGAAAGCTAAAAACTCTAGAAAACATTTTCTTACTTCGATTTCTTCAATTTTTGTATTTTGTGTCAATTTTTGTTTTCCTTTTTCTTTCTTTTTTATTAAAAAGAAAAAAAGGGCATTTTATAATCAAAATATTTAAAATTTTAGAAAACTGGATTATTTTATATAATTTAATTTTAAATATTTCATTACAATATTTTGAATAACAATGAGGGAGAATGTATAAAATAAAATGAACACATTTTGCAAATGATTTAAGAGAAAGTGACCATTAGAATGTATACTTAAATTGAAGGTATGTATGTACATCTAAATGCTGTAGTAAAAGTTCAGGCATTGAAAAATAATCTAGAAGTGAAATACAAAAAAAAATGTTTGCACGTCCTAAATTTTCTTTTAAAATATCATGTACAATCAGCAGCAACAATGCTAGAAAAATATCAGTTATATAATCATTAATTTATATTCATAAATGCATCTGTCGATGATTCATGTGTTACTTTAAAAGAAAAAGGAAAAAACAATTATATGTTTACATTGTAAAGATGAAACATAGGCACGTTGCTTTTTTTTAATTACATTTTACCTTTTTAATTATGCATACATCTAATAAGAATGCAACAATATAAAAAAGATGTTAAAAAATCTTCAAATTTTCAATAATACATTTTCTTTAATTGAATCTTGTAAACAATGTTATATCATTATAGTTATGTAAAGCTTTTTAATCAATTATTGCTTTGTGTTGCAAACTATCATATACTTATTCTACGCTTAATTTTTATGATGATAACAACAACTCTCTATGGTACTCTATTTTATTATGGTAACAAGAAATACAAGTGAAGCTACCATTTAGAAAATTTACTTCAATATGCATGAACATTGGAAAGGCAAATTTGAAGTCATAGATTTGAGGATGTCAAACCAAAATTCTATGAACTTCTTCTTGAAAAAACACAGGTTTGATAAATATTCTTTACTAATAACAGGATCCACTTTCTCTGGTATGTAACCAATATGAAAGTGACACATTTCAGGAAGAAACATAGTTACAAATTCGTAAATGTCATTTTTATATTCAGTAACACATGCCTTAACAAAACAATGTAACAGTGGTTACATAATTTATTTTAACAAATTATTAGAATCATTAGTTAAGATGATAAATAATATTGTATTGTCAACTTTTATTCTTAAGGAGACTAATTATTGTTTAAATAGACAAAAATTATATGTACTTCTTAAACAGATTTCTGTGTGCAAAAGACATAATTCAGCTTTTATGAAATCACCAAATAAAAATCACTAATAAGCAAAACAAGGAAATTTTCTACTATAAAGGCATAATTATCTTCAAATCACTTTTATTAATGATAAAAATCAGGGAAAAGTTTAATATTTCCTACACCTCATAACAGCAATTTTAATTTAGAAATCCCGATATGGCTAAAAAAGAGTCGTTGAATTTTTATTTAAAATATAACCACAGAAACCGCACACTTCCTTAATCCAAAAAACGGTTGTATGGGAAATGATTTTAAAAAAGTCGATTACGTAAAAATACCGAAACAGAATTGTTGCACTTAAGGAACTCTTAGCAGATACCCTTGGCATAAAGGGTTGCTAAAAAAGATTTATGATAGTGCAAACAGGATTAATCGAAGCGAAAAAAATAGGTGGTTTACTCACCAAAGGTGCGTCGTTGACCACGTTGAAGTTGATTAGAGGTTGCTCAGTGTGAGAACTCGTTGGCGTTGCGATGCACGTCGTTCGACATTCCTTTCAGCTTGCCTTGGAGTAACTGGGCGCCAAAGCGGTTTCCTTCTCTCGATTCGCATCGACTTCTTTACATTCTACTCCAGCCTCGATCATGGCTTTCACTTCATCCGTTGAGGAAATGGTGAACCCTAATCTCACGATGAGGTTCGCGCACGGCGTTGCTGGTCCAGTGTCAACGAGTACCGGATGGATAGCTTCAATCAATCTGTTTAGCGAACAGAAATATTGAATTTTATAAAAACACTTGCGTAATTACTTGTAAACGAAAATAATGAAAACCAGAAACGATTTATAATTGTTACATAATGTAATTTGATTACAAGTAGAATTACATCGAAGGGAATTTTAAAATTTCATTTTTTCAGTTGTTCTAAAACGTTATTGGTTAATTATGAGGAATTTCTATTATTTTTACCGTGTATATAAAGAAATTATAAATGAAAGCGGAAAATTAACAGAAATTGAAATATTAAAAGGACAAAGAATAAATCGTTAGCAGTGTGATAGTATAAAAGTGTGAAAATAACGTTATAAATTACATGATAGTACAACAAAAATTAAAACATATAAATAATAGTAATAATAACGATAAATTGATATAACAATTGAAAAAATATATTTTCTTAATTTAATTTACATGCTAGATATGTATTCCCAATTAATCCGAACGAATGAAGCGAATATCAGGAACAATTATAAAGGAAAATATAAATGATGAATGACATAAAACTATTGGAACATGAATAAAAAAATGAAAAGAATTCTTTGAATTACTTTAAACTTTAAAGACTAATCTCCCGATAAATCTTCGCCCTAAATATAATAATTTTGATATTCCATCTGATTTCTTAATATTAAATGAAGTGTTTTATGTAATCTTATGTTTGCAATATTTTTCAAAATACTTTGTAATATCTCGATAATTATTGTCAGAAGTTTCAATAGAATCAAAGACAATGTATAAGATAAACCTATCATACTGTTATGTTTTTGAGTTTCCTCCGTATTCGACATGTCAATAAAAAGAAAGTTATTTAAAAGAACAGTAAATGCGAAACATTTATTAACGCTGAATACAAATGGTAACGACTGCAATATCACTCGAGCTTTTGACTTCGATCAATTACGAGAGCATTTCTTCAACATCGCGACGCTATCCTAATCGAGCGCTAGGTTCAGCTCGATTATAAAAGTATGCTGTCAGCGTCGCAACAATATTATCATCCATAAAGTGTCCATAAGTTTGTGGGGCTACGTAGCTCTCGGTAAATAAGTACTATTCTCATATAACAAGCAACGTTATGGATTCAGAATAAAATAATCTTACAGCGCTGCTATGAATTACAATTAAATAACGATAGTCAATCGTACAAAATTGGGACCGATCTGTAGAATTCATATTTCATGAGAGAAATCGTTCATCCTAAATAAACGTCATATGATCTGTCTCGCTTTCTCACGCTACACTTTGCCTCTCTTGCATACAATCACACGCATATGAACCATTGAGACACCGTGCAAACGAACGATGTCGCGTCGTTGCGATTTCGCGGCGGTGACACTGTGCAATTCGGCAGATTTATATTTCTAGTGATACACTGCATTGGAACTGCGACCTCTTCAATCTTTTTACATGAAGTAGCGTATAAATGTAAGGTGATATTCTATGACTCATTGCAATGTTAATTTACAAATTAATCCCAAGCAAAAAATGAATATATGTACATACTTGTTGGGACCTTGATGGCCATTGACCACAGTCTCATTCCTCCACTATTGCCAACAGCAGTGCCGTTTGAATTTTTTCTTTCAAAATACTGCCCAGACTTGTTTTTAGGAAACTGATTTCTTAATCTTGTTTGTGGTTTAACTGCCTTTATTAACACATTTAACAATTTCTAATAAACAAAAACGGAAGTTTGAATGTTTCTTATTACACAGTCTGACAAGGGGAACACATGAAGTGTAATTCTCAGATTTTTATGGGACTTTGCAGGTCGATAAAGATCAAAAGTTGTACGGCTAGGTTCAATTCTAGGTGTAGATGCTCAATAGTTTATGAGATAATTTGACAACAAAGGTCGAATTCAGCCGGTGCGCTAGTAGGTAGGAAAACCTTTGAAGTGAGCGGCAAAATTAAATAGCTTGCTAGCGTAACAGCTATGGCTGTATGTAGTCTGGTAAACAAAAGGGTCTGCGATTCCAACCTCCTTTGGGTTAAAATTTCTTTTTTCTGTTTACTCTGTTTGAAATTAATTTCCGTATTATGTTTTTGTAGTAACCTTTTTAATACATAAAATGCAAAAATATTTTATATTACAATGGAACCTCGATAACTCGAAAACCTCTATAAGACGAAAATTTTCTTCATTCCCTCCCGCTCCGCTGTAAAAACCTCTACAACTCGAAATAAAACTTCCGTTAACTCGAATTATTTGTCGCACGTTTAATATGTACAATTTTACCTCTACAACTCGAATTCAGAAGAACTCCGACCTCTACAAGTCAAAGTTAATTTCTATACAGGGTGTCCCGTAACTCCTCGAACACCCGGAAATGGGAGGTTGCTGGGGTGATTCTGAACAACTTTTTCCTTTACCAAAATGTTGGTTGAAGCTTCGTTTTTGAATTATTAACAAACAACACTGGCCAATTATAGCGCGCGTAGAGCCCGCGCACAGGCACGGGAGAGCAGAGACTCATCCGCGCGCGATCGTGAACAAATGCGTACGCGTGACTTCTCAGTTATCGATCGCTGTCAAAAAAATTTGACTTTGCACCGCTATTTTTATAAGGCTTAGAGAAATGGTTTTTTGCCGTCATTCCAATGCTTGTTTAACAATACATACAGTAGAGGACATTAACCGATTTCGATGAAATTTTCAGCGTGTGTATAATTGACATTGATTTACAAAACGTATTTTTTAAATTTTCATTACGAGCTCAGATAAAAAAGTTGTAAAAAGGACCTTCGCTATTTTCTTCACGATTCCGATTAATTGCAGTTTTTTCAAAATTTTTTTACACGTCATCTAGTAAACTAATCTTTCTAACTTTTCAAAAAAACTCGTCGTTTAGCCCAATTTTAAAAAAGTTATTCCATTTTATAGGGTATATGAATACTTTTGTCCTCCACTGTATGCATTGTTATACAAACATCGGAATGACGGCAAAAAACCATTTCTCTAAGCTTTATAAAAATAGCGATGCAAAGTCAAATTTTTTTGACAGCGATCGATGACCGAGAAGTCACGCGTACGCGTTGTTCACGATCGCGCGCGGATGAGTCTCTGCTCTCCCGTGCCTGGGCGCAAAACGGAAATTGAGAAAATCACCGTTATCGAACAATGTAACTACACTTTTCGTTCCTCTTTTGCGCAACCGTTGACGTAGAAAGTATGAAATCTCCGAGAGACTTTTCCGGTAGCCTTCACTTTTTATACGCATAAATTTCGTTGAAATTCTCATTTAGAAAAAAACAAGAAGCTACACTGCAAGAATAAGTGAAGTTCGTTCTTTTTCTTAGACCGCGCTGCATTTCTTGCATTCTTTTGTCACGGAAAATTGTAAAAAGTAGATTCCTCTCACTTTCCTTCCATTAGACAGAATACTCTCATTAATCATTCCAACTTGCTGGCTTTTTTACCGTTCTGCTAAACAAGCTGTAATTAATTTACAATTTCAAGCTAGGTATAGAAACACGCATTTAGTACGCATTTGTTCGATCGCGCGCGGATGAACCTCTGTTCTCCGTCCCTGAGCGCGAGCTTTACGCGCGCTCTGATTGGCCAGTGTTTTTCGTTAATAATTCAAAAACGAAGCTTCAATCAACATTTTGGTAAAGGAAAAAGTTGTTCAGAGTCACCCCAGCAACCCCCCATTTCCGGGTGTTCGAGGAGATACGGGACACCCTGTATAGGCGGTCGGTAATATCAACACAGTCGTTGCTTCACCGAAATTTTATGTGAGGCACCCTATAGATACTGAGGCCGCTATCATTATTGTGTCATCGACTACTCAACACTTGACGCCAATATCTGTATAGGCAGCAGCTAATGTTGGCTGCAGCTAATATTTCATATTTGGGGTCCACCTACCCTCCTCCCTTTTACAACCGTATTTCGTGCCGATTGGGAGCCTTTCGGAATTACATCCCAAAAATTGTTTTGTTATTCTTGAATGGTAAATATGGTTTTCTGTGCTTATCTGTTACCGACTGCTTACGCCAGACTCGATTGTCGCCTACCGTTCTTCATAGAAAAGTAAATGCGAGAGCCTTATTCTATCGTGATTGGCTGACTACCAGCGGAGACATCACAAGTTCTCCTCCATCTCCCACTTTCTGATTCAAACTCCTTCTAGAAGCTTCAGTATTGCGTGATCTACCTATGCAGAATAGGCTTATCATCACAGACGAGGAATAGAAAAGACCTATGACCACAGACGAGGTACAGAGTAGACCTATCATCCAATGAATTTTTTTTCCGTGAACTCTTTATCATCTTCGTATCACTTCCAACGTTACCGATTCAACATAGAATAAGATTACAATATTATTTAGTAGTGATTGGAATTAGAACTAACTATAAGTGTAACTATGAAATTACAAATAAAGTATAGGTCAGAATATTTTAAAATCGTATGTTGTATTCCGTGTACTAATCGTTTGTTAAGCGACAACCGCACAAGTGCCACGGAACGGAGACACGTTGACAAAGTACAATAAGTATCGTCAGCGGACTATTCGATAGTTTAACGGAGCTGCGTGCGTAACGGTAGAAGAACTAATCTCTTATTTTTGAGGAAGGACGTATGTATTCGTATCTTGAGGAGTGGGGATTAGGGTTTGTAAGGGTTTGGTATGCCAAGGGCAGAGTTCGAGGGTGAGACGGAGTTAGTCAGGGAAGGATGGGGTCATGAGGTCGAGGTTCGAGGATGAGTAGTAAGGAAAGGATGAAGTCATTGGTTATCGAAATTTAGGGCATTTACAAAATGAAAATGGAAGACTAACACTTAAATCTACAGCGCGATTTGGCGCGATATACTACACGTAGGTACACAAAGTATAGAATTCTTGTACTTGCATAATATTGTATATTCGGCGGTATTAAACGCTGTGCTCCAACTCAACTAATTGACAAGATGATTACAGGCATAATTAGGTTAGGTTAGATTAAAATCCACGCTTTCAGTGACTGCTTCGTTCAATGATTCTTATTTGGACGAAATTTATCACTCTTTAGATACCAGGCGTATACTCAACACTTGACAGCAACAACCATTACAGCGAAAACGGTTGTTTTCACCGTTGCCACCAAAGACTTCTTAAGGGCTTTGGGGGTTGGTTTACGACAGACATGGCGTCGTGCTGTTCGGGCCCGCACTCGCCGTGCTCGTCGTATAATAACGTCCGGTCAAGCCATGCGGTTGCTTTCATTGAATGGCGAATTTTCCAATACATATGCGAGTCATGTGGAAATTAACATCCTAGATACCATCACAAACGAGGTAAATAAATATGTTTCTATAGTACAGAACTCATTACACCGCATTTCTAGACAGTCTTGTTATACTCTATTCAAAATGAAAGCAACCTCGCTTCGCGCATGGGACGTGCTTAAGGCCGAGCTAGAACCCCTAGAACGTCCAAACCCCCACTTAACCACCTACGTTTTTCTCCGTCTTACCCTCTGCCACGCTCTCTGTCTATGCGCAGAACGGACGAAAATCGGTCCGAGAGCGAGGTTACTCTCATTTTGAACGACGTATACTTCCATGGGACGTTTACAGAGTGTATCTAGTAACTGGGCCGAGTTATAACTTGGTCGTTATTGAAAATAGAAAAAAATTGTAGAGGAACAACTAAACAATATGATGAAAGTATTTCGAAAAGTATTGAGTTTTTCACGATTGTATCCTGTACGATTGTTTTCACTTGTAAAATATTAACTTTTTCATTCAAAATAGCACGAAGAATTGATTCATGCGAAAGAAATCATAGAGTAGCATTCAAAAAACGAGTGCAATTGCTCTTTGCAACTGCACCGATGCACTTCCGCAAAAAACCGTACTTCAAGATGATATACCTTGTTAAACCATGCAAAACTTTCCTTTACAATTTTTTTCTCTCTTCAATAACAGTTGAGTTATAACTCGGTCCAATTACTAGATACACCCTGTATATGATTCTGTCTATACAGATTACCACACCACGGAACTCTGTGCGAGGAAAGGAGGCTTGCCAGCCCGCGGATTTTAGTTGCTCATGCCTTTGCTAATCCATTATGGCCGCTTTTTTAATGTCACGTGGTTTTCCTAGGCGTAGGTATGCTACACGAAGGGAACGGTTGGAAAGGAAAACAGGTACGCGGTGACCTTTGTCGTTGAGGAGCATTGAGTGCACGTAATGTAAAAGTCTTGTAAATATGTAGCAATTATAATGCAATTTGACGTTAAAAAAATTAATTTCTACACTTTTGTTTATTGAATATAATATGGGAAAGTATGTACATATATATTGATAAGAAAACAAGAGGTTACATGTTTTTCTAGTAATATAAACATATGTACATATATTTTGGAAAAAATATATCCCTAATATATAATTTAACATGCTTTTATGTTCCTCAAAATAATGGAAAAGAAATTAAATAAAAAGAGTCATTGTAAACAGAAACGAGCTTATCATAGACTCCTTAGAGATATGAATATTAAATGCTGTGATAATTCTACACAGGTTAATATTTGTTTATTGTTTATAATATAAACGTATATATAGTATTTTATAATAATATTGGTTCATTTTGCACTTTATTGTAGTATGTAATGCTTTGTAATGCTGGTCTAATGACTGGGTTTCAAAGAGAAACATTACAAGATATAATAGATCCATTTGTCCATAAGTATGATCTAGTAATGCCACCAAATAAATCATACTGTTTCATCAAATTTCATTCAATTGAAGATGCTGTAAGTGCATATAATAAAATTAATGGTCGCATTAAAATCAATGGACAAGATACATTATTGTATGCAACATTTACAGAATCAGGTATATAATTCATGTCAGAATCTATGTAATATATATTGTATTTTTTATAATTTTAATTAATAATTAAAATGTAATCAATCAATTAATAGAAATCAAAGATGAAAATTAAATGTCAATATTGTGATTCTATGATTCTATTTCAGTTCCTGACTGTGATTATTCTGAATGGTCTAGTGATTTTCCTCCTGGTCTCAAATTAATAGAAAATGTTATAACTGAAGAACAAGAGAAAATGTTATTAAATACAATCAATTGGTATAATGAAGGTAATATTAATTTTATAAATAATATTAGAATTGCTAAATTGCTGAAATTTAACCATTAATAATATAAATCTGTTCTTTTTTGTATACAAGGATTGTCTGCCTTAAAACATAGAAAAGTTAAACACTTTGGATATGAGTTTCAATACAATTCAAATAAAATAGATCCTGATAAACCTATTACACCTATTCCTGAAAATTATCACTTTTTAAAAGCAGTATTTAAAAAGTATCATGATGTTCCATATGAATATGATCAATTGACAATTAATCATTATTTACCTGGTCAAGGTATATTTTTTACAATTTATTTTTTTAACAAGTATAATATAAATTTTTATACATAAAGACAATAATGATATTCTACATTTTAAGGTATTCCTCCACATATTGATACACATAGTGTCTTTGAAGATAATATATTATCACTATCTTTGGGTTCAGCATGTATTATGGACTTTAAAAGGGAAAATAAAAAAGCTGCCATCCTTTTACCTCCTCGTTCATTATTAATTATGTCAGGAGAAACTCGCTATGCATGGTCACATGGAATTTGTCCTAGACACAATGATGTCGTGAAAACTTCAAATGGAATTACAACTCAACCAAGGGGAACAAGAGTATCATTCACATTCCGAAAAATACGTAGGGGTGATTGTCACTGTAACTTCCCAAACTATTGTGATACAAAACAAAATTATACCACTACTCTTATTGATACTGAAACAGCCTTAGGAATAGAAAATTCTTATGTGCACGAAGTATGAATTATAAAATGTTTTTTATATATAATTTGGTTACATTTTATACATTATTGAATAAATTTACTTACAGGTTTATAACAAAATTTCAAACCATTTTAATGAAACAAGACATAAACAGTGGCCCAATGTATCGAAATTTCTACAAACTTTAGATACAAGTGATATTCTATTAGATGTGGGATGTGGCAATGGTAAATATCTCTGTTCAGAAAAACATATATTTAAGGTATGCATTTCTCACCTTCCAACTTTACATGGTGTAATAATAAACTTAATACAAAATTTTCAATGACAGATTGGATGTGACCGAAGTTATAATTTAATGACAATATGCCGAAATAAAGGTTTTGAAGTATTTCTATCTGACTGTTTATATTTACCATATAAAGATAATAGTTTAGATGCAGTAATATGTATAGCTGTAATTCACCACCTTTCTACTCACGAGAGAAGAAAGCAAGCAATTTTTGAATTGGCAAGAGTTCTTAGACCAAATGGAAAATGCTTAATTTATGTATGGGCAAAAGAACAAGAAAAGGACTCAATTCAAACAGCTTACATAAGATGTAATTCAACTAAAACGGAAAGAAATATTTCATGTACGCAGAAACTAACAGAATATGGCGTAACATTGCCAGTACATGAAAACCGTACAAAATTTGCTTCAAACGATATGCTTGTTCCTTGGAAAAGAAAAGAAGGAGGAAATTTTTTTAGGTATTATCATGTGTTTGAAGAAGGCGAACTTTCACAGTTATGTTCAGAAGTACCTAGTTTTACAATGAAAGAAGTATATTATGATCAAGGAAATTGGTGTGTAATTTTAATATAGAAATTATGAATGCTTTAAATAGTTTTATCTTTATTGGAAAAAGAACAAAATACATGGAATATGTGTTCTATACAGGGTTTTAGATATAAATAGTCCCTGATATCTAATTTTACCATTATAAACATGAATAATGCGTAATTAGACAAGAAAAGTGCACTGTACAAAGCTCACTCTGCTTGACTTTTGCTTGTTATTGTGCATTAATTGTGTATAACATATTTAATAGCAATATAGATTATCATTATCAGCATCATATTTTTCAGTATTATTTTCAGTATTATTACTATTGATATTAATATTATTACTTGTATTAGCTATCGTTTGTAAATATATTAGCACACCTTATTCACAAAAGATAGTATCCAATTAAAAAATAAATGTAGACCAGTCTTTTTCAAATATTATTTTCAAGACAGATTTGATAGAGTGTAATTTTTCTTTAAATTTGTTAATGCCAACAGTGTACATAATATATACAACGATTGACAATACTAAACTATTAGTAAAATTGTTATACATTTTTAATTGGCGAGTGCTTGATTTAGGACAAAGTACACTGTCCTTGCTCCTTAATAGATTCAAAAATTTAAACAGGTCCAACTTCTTCTGGGTCATAATTTTTTACTCTTTTATTGTATGCAATAATTTCCTAAATAATTAAACATTTAAACATTAATTAAAACTTTTTTAAATATCAAGTTTAATAAAAATGTTTAAATTTTACTCTTTCATATCTGGCTCTATCCTCTTCCGCTATTGCCATATACTTTGATTTAGTTTGAAGATCTGTGCTCATCCATAATTTACCAAGTTCTTTGGCAATATCTCCTACTCCCATTTCTGGATGTAACTCCCTCATCTTTCCACGTAATTCTTGGCAAAAATAGAAAAAGGCAGACCTAAAATGACATTTATAAAGAAAATATCCAACACTAATCAACATTGCAAACACATACAATGCCCTTTTGGGTGCATCTTTATCTCTGTATCTTTTTGTTCCCCTGCGTGTTGGTCTCTCTGTTTCTTCATGGCCAGTGTAATGTCTATCATAATAATACATTTTCTTATTGCAATGTGCTCCATCTTCAAGGTGGACAATCTAGAAATATAAGATAATTTCATTAACATGTATATTGCTATTACATAAATCATTACTGATATTATTTAAAAGAAACTTACTTCATTTTTCACTGGTACTGCATTCATAATAAAATTTTTACTTTGAGTATTTGACCACTTTGCTTGATTATTTGAAACACTGGATACATTTCCAGGTTTCATTACAGGTTCACCACATTCTAAGAATTAAACAGTTAATCATACATATATCCATAATTCAATTATATCATTTTTTATCAGTATTTTATTTTGGTTAGTTTTTATATAATTCAATTTAAAAAATATCAGTCAAGTGTGTATTATCTATAAATAGACAAATGTTTTAAAACATAATAAACTTTAACCTGGTGTCATATTCGTTTGACCAACAATCATTGTGTCCCTCATTCCAGAATTCAAAGCATTATCACCGGTTTTTGTAAGATAAACATTTTTCCTGTCATTTGATTCCATCGTTGTTATAGTTCTTTATAATGTTAAACTCAAGAAATCAGTAATTTCTCCAAAACCACTGTAATCTGTACATAATATTTATTATTTCATATTTTATTAATCTATTACATTAAATTATTTTAAAAGCAAAAATGGGATTGAATAGACCAATATTTTTAAGTATATAACATATACAGTTACAAATACCTATTGTAACTTAAAAATCAACACTAATTAGTTCCTCATTTCCATAATAAACAATGATATGTAAACACAACCTATAATTTTTATACCATCCATCTACATTTGATTTTATACGTAATAACATTGAAGCATAATTTTATAATAATAATGTCTTAGGTATTACTTACCACAAATATAGTTTACAGAAAGTATATAACAAACTCTTGTCATGACCTTAATAAAACAGTATCATGAATAATTTTTCCACACTCTGTAGAAGAAATATGAAAATATTCAAATTTCTTTATG
>NW_017100130.1:904984-906114 GCF_001263275.1 Habropoda laboriosa | reverse complement strand
TTGTAATGTAAACCGAAAACATATATTACAAAAAAAATGTTAGTATCATAGAAATAGAAATATTGTTAATAAAAAAATATATAAAAATAAGGAAATATTTGAATGTAACAAAAATATATATGCAATGAAAAAGGCAAATGTAACAGATATTTACCTACAGATGACGTACAAAGACAATCGTTACTACACACAATATAAAAGCTATCTTCCGATACACTTGAAAGAATGAAAGAGTGGTGAACAGAATAAAACTAGATGCGAAATGTAAATGCTAATATAATAACTTACCTGTAGTGATTAAAAGCAAGTGTTACAAAAGAGTTCAGGAAAGGTGATTATAAGCAACGCAGAACGTAACTTATTAAGCATCCATTCCACAGATCGACCCTATCTATACGCATCTATCCGTATGTATCACGCGTACCGTGATCAGCATTATATATGGAATGCGTATGATACCTAAATACAACTATTACCAAACAATCAAATTGAAATATCTTTAAATTCCGAATATCCACAAATATAATATTTGTCAGTTATTGAACCATAGAATTCGAATTATTGACAACAAGACTCGACGTTATAAAACAGATCGTATAAACTAAGCTGATTGAAGCAGATATGACCGGGTATGGCCACTTGTGTAGTGTGCATATACATATATGATGCGCGCGCGTGTGCACTCATATTCAATTTTTTTTAATATTATTTGCTTTTAAAAGCTTTAAAGTCCTTATTTTATCGTTAAATATTTTTTTCCTTTCATTTTGATTATTCTACACTCATATTAACATTTTTTTAGAATCTATAAAAATTACTTTTTAATGAGGAAAACATTAAACGAAGTTCATATGTCAAATGATGGTGTCAAATGACATCAATACATATATTTTCAGATAATATCGATTATCACACAATTATAAATTATAAGTAAAAATCAAGCTAATCTGTACATTTCTTAGAAAATATAATATAGATATCATAACTAAGTCAGATAAAACATAATTACAAATTAATAATCATTTCAATTTTATTTTGATTTATATAAAACATGTATAAATTGCATAAAATGTAATGAGTGCATATAATGATGATTAACTTCAAAGTATATTTATAGTACTTATATTTAA
>NW_017100130.1:902053-904780 GCF_001263275.1 Habropoda laboriosa | reverse complement strand
TTATTGGTCACACACAATTTTATAATGATAAAATAAAAAATATAAAACCTATACTTATAACAAATATAAAATCTACATTACATCGAAAGGTTATATTTATTTTGAAGATTGTGCACGTGTTTAACGTGTAAATAAATATTTAAAATCATGAAGGAAGTTATATTATCAAATTGTGAAAAGAATTTCGTAAATAAATCAGTAAAACAAGGAACAGTATGCATTTGTTGACATTTTATTACTACATAAAGTTACATGAATATAAGTTTATAAAGTTTGTAAAAATATATTCTAGCGATTAGATGGCAGAAATTTATTGCAAGCACGACCTGTTAAAATTTATTTTGGATCCAATTGGGGTAGTTGTATAGTTTCACTTGGACAAACTAGGTAAAATAAAAATCAGACATTCTTCACAATTTTTTAAAAATTACAACTAATTTTAACAAACAAATAAATAATTTAACAAATAATTAAGCTGTAATAAATAAATAAAGAATTTTCTCTAGTATTATTAGGGCATATTAATTATTTATAGTTTATTTTCTATGCATTCATATACATGGACATTATGAAATAAATTTCTTACAGAGTTATAGTACAAGTAACATGTGATATTCAACAACCTAAGACTTCTCGTTCTAATGAAGGAATGTTGCATATAAATGTTGAACTTAATCCATTGGCTGCACAACATTTTGATAGTGGTAAACTATCTGAGTTTTCAATATTGATTAGTAGGCAACTTGAAAAATGTTTTAAAGATTCAAAATGTATAGACTTAGAATCGTTATGTATCATAGTTGATAAAAAGGTAAATAGTATAACAATTAATTCCTTCTTAATCACTTTGAACTCTTAATTGTTAATAATGATGGAAATTCCTACATATAATTCTAATTAAATAGTAAAAATTGTATTTATGCTTGTCTAGTTTATTATTTGTTTTATATATAAGTAACAACATAATGTTGAGTTATATAAATTTTATTACATGAAGTTATTTATTATTGTTATATGAATATTAATAATTAATGCAGGTGTGGAATATAAGGGTTGACATTAATATTATAAATCATGATGGAAATTTAATTGATTGTGCTTCTATTGCAACATTAGCTGCTCTCTCACATTTTCATAGGCCAGATGTAACTTCAAATGGTGAAGATATCATGATTCATCCATTTTCTGAGAAAGATCCATTGCCTCTGACATTATATCATTATCCAGTGTGTGTCTCTTTTATAACATTTGAAAGGTTAATTATTTATATTATTTAATTCCATTAGATAAAATTCAAAAATAATTTATATGAGAAAGTTCTATTTTCATAGTGGAAACACAGTAATGGATCCTACATATATAGAAGAAAGAGTTGGAGTAGCACAACTTACCCTGGGTATCAATTCATATCGAGAACTTTGTAGTTTGCATTTTAATTATTTAACAAAAACTATGACTGTAGAAGATGTAATATCTGCAGTTTCTAACTATGCAGCAAACTATGCTGCTAAATTAGTGCAACAGATTAAAGAAGTTGTAGTTCATGATGTGGAGGCAAGGTAAAATTTTCATTTTTTAATTATTTTGCAACATTTTTCAATTTGTATACTAGTTTGTTCTCACTTGAAATATGTATGCTTAGGTACAGGAAAGATAACCGTAATATAAATCATTTTAAGGAATGTATAATGATGAAGAATTTGACTACAATGAACAGTGACTGTATTAATATTAAATTACATAAATGGGATGAAATACATAAAGTAGAATCTGATGGTAAATAGTTTTATAATTATAGCAATATAATCTAAATGTAATTATATTTTAATAATTAATTACCACACATTCTATCATATACAAATTCTGTTTTTCACAAATTTTTCTTTTTAAGCTTATATGGAAAAAGAGACTATTGAATGTAAAATTATAAAACCTGGAGAAGGTTCTGCCGAATTAATAACAAATACAGTAAATATTTATTTAATTAAAACGTGGCATTAAAAGTAATAACGTAATTAAAACGTTATTTAAAAATTATTTTAATAGGCTACATCATTTGGTGAAGGTGGATCTAATACATGGAATATATCAGAATCTTCAGAAGAAGAGGTCAGCGATATTGAAATTGCTGCTGGAATACAAAAAGAAGAAAACAAAGTCGCAAATGATATAGGTGCTGTATATAATTTATTTTTTACTCTATCACACTTCTTTGGTAATTAAAATATGAGTAATTAATTTTTTAATTATTGTTATATTAGAATTAAGTGGAGATAGTGAAGAAGAAACTACTGAGATATTGGAAACAAAAGATTTAATACAATAAACTAATGCATATTTATAATAAATTCAAATGCTCTTGTACACAACATTTACTTTTTATGACAAAAAGAAAACAATATGGAGTAAATAAACAATATTTTAGTAGGTATTATTATACATATATTTTCTTAGTGTGTTTTTTACATAGATCTTATAAAATACCTATGTCTATTAACAAGTAAAAATTCATACATATATTTTTGATCTCACTAATAAAATATTATTACAATAACGAAACTCATGAAATGAAGCTTAGGCTATGTAGTATCATTACTTAAACCATTCTTTTGATCCAATTTATTAGCATTGGTCTTTACGGTATAAATGAAAAAGCTTAATGCTTCTTTCTCAACTACTGGGATGGTCTTAAAATGCTTCATAAGGGTCTGAAACAAACAGTATCAT
>NW_017100130.1:900546-902018 GCF_001263275.1 Habropoda laboriosa | reverse complement strand
TTTTATAACTTAATTTTTATATTTTCAAAATTAAAACAAGCTATATCTCTTATTACATTTTTTATTATACTTACATCAGCTAACTGAGCTTTATTTAAACCTGGACGTGTAGAAACCTTATAATGCCTTTTGTACCGCCTTAGTGTACCTACTTGTAATTGGAAAAGATCAACTTCAGGAAGGTCATTGTCAGTTTCACCTGAGTCTTCTTCTGAATCCTTGCGTCTGCGCTGTTGCTGTTGTTTAGATCTTGCACATTGTATCACTTGCTTATGATAATCACAAATGTATATATGACGTGCCTATTGATAAATAAGATATGTAATTTATTTAATATGTAATATAGTTTGTAGATAATATTAAGGATAGGACATCAGTAACATAGATATTCGATAACATTTAACTATGTACATATGTTGTCAATACTTAATAAGTAATTTACATCACTATAACCTTATGAGTTGCTCCGTGAATGTAATCATTTATAAAAAATTTGAAAGATCTAATTACTATGAGTATAAAGGTTATGTAGCAGTGTATAGAAGTAATAATTTATCTTTTATTAATTGATTAATTAACAACATCTACAATTATAAAAAAGAATGTAATTTCAGAATAAACTCGAAAGGAAACATGATGTTTGTACATACTTAGTGTAACTTTTTGTTATTAATCTTACCACTTGATCAAGATTAAGTTTCAATCGCCGTTGAGTTACAGTTTTTTGAATACGTTTGCTATATGAAGCGTTGCCAGCTGGTCGAGTGCATCGTTCACCCTCATCTACAAGGCAACAAATTTGATCAGCAGCTCCTCTAGAATCTTCTTCACCGGTACTGAATCCATTCATTTTTTTTTATTCTTAACATCAACTAAATCGGTATGAAGAGTATTTAGAACTTTAACAACCTCGAAATGTCTCGATGTATGTGTTTGTATAAAAAAACGGCGAGTCTGAAAATAAAATATACTCGGCGATGTCTACTTTTCACACTCATTTCTTGTTGAATTTCATTTGTTATAAATAATTTGTCAACAAAATTTATTTCTCAATTGCCGGTGCAAAAAGACTTTTATTATGTGATGTTTATTCTTTTATTTAATGCAAAGATTCAAGCTCACAAATCGATAATTTAAACAGTAGAGTTTGCGTATTACGAAAATCTCCATGTTAAACGATGTCGTATAACGTTTCACTTTCTTTCAAACAATTTAATGTACGATTTATTTTTATATATCTGTTGCATCAAGTACTTTCAAAATTTTATTAGAAGACAAACACTTAACACTACTATTTTCTGGCAATACGTCTATGTTTGACAGATTTCTTTGAAACCCTATGAAATACAGCACTTCACTCGACTTTACCACGTTTTATTATTTACACATCTACATTAACGCGTACGACTGACGAAGATGCGTATGCATACATATGTATAATTTGTGGTCATGCTGTTTACACTATATATAAT
>NW_017100130.1:888192-899752 GCF_001263275.1 Habropoda laboriosa | reverse complement strand
AATTTCTACGGTGAAAAATATTAATTCGTGGATCTAGCAGGACATATATATATATGTAACGAATACTATATGCATCACGTTGGCGGTACTGTAATTTGCGCTTTAATATTTAGCTTTCAGAATCTAACGCCATCTACAACAATAATAAAATCTAACCTTAATAATTTCTAATATTTATCTGTCAAAAAGTATTATTATTCCAGGTAAACATGATGAGCACGTTTAATTATTAAAAATTCCTTTCTTCAATTTAGTAAAAGAATTGTTTAATGTGAAGCGAATGATACAGCATAAGCGGTTTTCCACGCATGATTTTTCCCGCCCTTTCCACTAGCAGACATTTTATTGGGAGGGGGGTAAAAAGAAACGCTTCAAAACATAAAAGGTTGATGCTGATTGGCTTACTTTTTGCGGCTTATCTGAAATAAGCCAATGGTAATACAGATTTTCCCCATACACTTTCATATGCCGCACAAGTGGCGTGGGGTCGCGATATTCGAAGCTGAGAATCCTTTTAGCTGTAGAGGACTGTCGAGGTAAGAAAAGTCTAAATATTTTTCTTTTCTAGTGTTGACAGATTTCAGCGACCAACAATTGATCACTAGGCTATGACCGCAATATGACACGCGAAACACGAGCAATTATTTAGTGAAGTGCTACTGTGCTGCGTACTGTGCATATACCTTTTATTTTCACACAGCCGTCATAGCAAATGGCTGCCCGGAGATGTATTTAGTAAGAAGGTTCTCGTGCACTTTGTTATCGTATGTGTAGATATGTGAAAATATGTCATGTGACAGTTTTTACAGTCGTGAAGACATAGATATTCCAGATTCGTAACATAAAATGTCGGCGTGGCTTGTGTCACGAGTGTTTCGTCATAAATCAGCCGTCAAGGCTATAGCCCGCGTACGATCAGTCTCTGTTTGGCTACTTCTACCATGTATTGGCATATATGGGATCTTGTACTATAGTACTCGTCGTAGTTTTATAGCGAACAATTTGTTAGTTAATATTTAAATTGTGGTGACAAGCACAATGCATTTGGGAAACATGTAAAAAATAAGAGAGACTTTTAGTCATCAGATTATTATCCATGGCGTAGTTTACAATATATCATTAAGCTTTTGATTTCCCGCTCATATGCCATTCTCTAGCTTCTTAAAGTTATATGTTCGTGATCAACAGTAGCATATGCAAGTTTCATTTTATGAAATTTCGTATAGCGATATAAATGTAGTGCAGTTATCGTTAAATCGTTTACGTTGTTTGTAATAATCGGGTCGATGAATATCGAAAGGGGAAAGAGAAGAATGTTATGCACAGTATGTTTAGATGCAAGCGTTTGTTTTTACTGTATACGCCATATCATCGACAATGTATATTCTATACAAGGCGCCAAAATGATTTTGATGTCTTGCTTTAACTTTTACTGTATTTGCACATTTAGAGTACAATATTTTTGTCAGTCTCTGAAATTTGTCGACGTTATTTTTCGTTTATATGTTTAACATGAATAAAATACTAGTTCATTATATTGAAATATGTGAAGTTGATTATATATAAAATGGTGGGAATATAATCAATGTACGGAAGACATGTTTGGAATACGCAAACGTCACCGTACTTGTGTGTGCGTAATATGAGCTTACATGTAGTCCGGTAGAGCTCTATATATACGTGATATACTTATTCGTTTCTTTTGCTCATATTCACAACACGTTATCGAATCACAATTTTTTTTCTCAAAGATACATATTCTTTTTTTTGTGTATGTTTGGATATTAGAATCGTTGTTTAATGAAGCAACAATTTCTATAAGCAAAAATATTATTAACCTTTCAATACTATGTATCATATCTATGTTTACACTTTACATATCTGATAGATAATTGATTTTCTTAAGTTTATATAAAAGTATACGTCATATTGTATTTTCGTATTTAATTTATATAAACATTTGAAAATTATAAAGAAATTTAAACCACAAAAAGGATTTATGCATTTCATGTTTTAAGTACATTTATAATATAACCGTGCTAAGTTTTTCTATATGAAAAACTCAAATTAAAGCGTATCGATAGTTGAATTGGAGAATACTCGTTCTGTTCGCGATTCGAACGATTAGCCAGAGATAAAATTCTTATTCATAAATCGCGGCCACTTAGTAAATAAAATGCCTTTTATATTTCTTGGTATTATATTAATCAGTTATTATAGAGCTTTAATCTTAACATTTTTTATGAAAATTAAATAACTATCGTTAATATTTAACTATTTTACATACACTAAATTATTATTATTGTTGATGTTACTATTATCATTATTATTAATGTTATTGTTATTATTATGTTAGTGAACATATAACAGAAATATGTAAAATTAAAATTGGGTTATTAAAAAGATAATAAACCTGCAAATTCGAAAATATTACGAAATTCGTGAGTGCTCAATTTACATACCAATTTTATGTCTTGTAAGTTTCATATTTCAAATTAATGTTGAATTATAAAAATAAAAATTTACATGCATAAAATCTACTTAAAATATAGTATATAATATTATAAAATCAGGAGCAAACCAGTTATTCAATTTTATGTATACAGTATGTTTGGTTTATCTCAAAATACAGAAGTATCTCGAAAACTATGAATGATACAAAACAATATTTCAGACGAAAGTTGTAGGGTATAGAGGGCGACATTTTATTTTGATATTTGTTTGACCTTGCAATGACTTTGAAAAGCCCTGTAAAGGTCATGATTAAGTTTTTAAATGGAAACGTATATTTTTGATTGTGTATTCTTGTAGCTAACATCGAGTCCTTTTCTAAACACTGCATATTTGTGGTTTTTGCGTAAATTATTATACAGATATCAGCTCTCAAGTTTTACATGTCGCCGGCATTAGCGTTATCCGATGTACACCACGGGGTGGTTGCTCGGTCGGACAATGTTTTGGAAACATTGGAAAACTGCGTCTTTATGTTCCGGCAATGCTGTTCCAGTAGTAGCATTATGAAAAACATCTTTATCTGCCCCTGCGGTGTACATCAGGTAACGCTAATGCCGGCGGCATGTAAAACTTGGAAGCTGATATCTTGATAATAATTTACACAAAAGCCACAAGTATTCAGTGTTTTGAAAACGACTCGACGTCAGCTACAAGTATATATAATCAAAAATATACGTTTCCATTTAAAAACTTAAGCATAACCTTTGCAGTGCTTTTCAAGGTCATTGCAAGGTAAAAAAAAAGAAAAATCCAGAATAATATGTCGCCCTCCATATCCTACAATTTTTGTCTGAAACATTTTTTTGTATCATTCGTTGTTTTCAAGATACTTTTGTATTCTGAGATAAACTGGACATACTGTATACCATGTAGCTATATTATACATAGAACTACTATGTAAACTATAATATTACCATCACCCATATAATCTTTATAGTACAGATACATTTATTCTTGAGTCAGTATTAAAAGAATACTAATGGAGCAATGTCAGAACAATGTAAAAACTTATTGTGAATAGATTATATTGTGTACTATGTTCGCGGTACAGCTTTTAATTATTCATATTACAGTAAAACATGGATAATAACGTTTTCGATATAGTTTTTATATCCGCTGAAAAAAATTTTTAAATTGAAGGAAAGAAATAGGAAAGGACACTTGAGTTATAAGTAATAATACTTAATTTGCATTATTCATAGCAAAACAATTCACATAAGTAGATGGATTGTTTAGAAGATTAATGTCGTTTTGAAGTAAAATTTAACGTAAATTGTAGAGTTATAAAATTATGTGATATTTTGTTATTAGTAACACAGAAACATTTTATGTAGAGGATATTTCTTTAAACATAGCGAAACAGTTATAAAAATATTTGTAACAATTAGAAGTGAATTTAGATCATTTACAATTATTTAGTTAATGCATAGATTTTAAAAAGTCTCACATTGATAAAAAGTATATCGTAATGTAGTTTTACAGTATTTATTTCTTACATTATAATTCGATATTAATGTTGTTGAATAATTGTCGTATCGGAGTTAATAAGTATCGTATTCTGAAATAAGTTATGGAACTGTTATTGGTTTTAAATACAAATTAAAAACTAATTATTCTATTTGTTCATCGAATCCTATTTTGAGAAAGTAAAGGAGTAAAATTGAGTTTATTCTGTATGGCTGGCTAATCGTGTGTATTGAATTTTGTTGTTGCTATCCTACTACTTCACTAATACTTTTACACGTCATTCGTGTAATATAAATTGCGACATGATATCTCTACATGTTACGTGTATTAATAATCGATTATTGAGTATCAACATTTAGCCAATGTTTATATGCTATAAATCTTGTATATGCATTCTATTAATATTCTGCCTACGTTGTTAGAGTTATACAGATTTTATATAAAATTTCGTGCAAAGCAGTGTTATTGAATCAAATAATGGTGCTGTATATATAATATGTTCTATGAAAAACAACGAAAGAAATAGCAAGCGAGTAGTAAAAAGTAATATGGAATGGAATAAATTTGCTTAAATTTGCATTTAAAAATATTTATTTCCTTTGGTGATGGATATTTAACAGCAGTGAAATATGTTATTTCTCAATTTGTAAACTTATGTAGGTATAAAGAATAGAATATTAACATAGATTCTAAATTTTTGTCATATATTAATTTTTGTTTCAAATGTATTTTTTTCAGAAGTTGTTACAAATGAAAATTGAACAATTTCTTTTCTTGTTACTTGTCATATTTAATATTTTTTCTGTATTTATGTGGCATTTTTTCGTAACTGCATTATAATTTGTTTCCTATTTTCTAGAACATATTGGTACAGATTTGACATTTATTTCTTAAACACTCTGTATATAAAATACTGTTACTTTCACTATTTCTGTATAGAATATTTTTGAAGTATAAGAATAAATTTTAATAATATTGGTGCCAAACACTGTTGAATACAAACTCTGATTGCACATATTTTACTTAATTTTTAGATAATGTTGAAACTACTTAGTTGGCATTTACAATTTTGCATTTTTTAGGGGAACAAACAAGCATTTGAGGTTATCATGTGTAAAGACATTTTCAAAATACCAGTGAAAAAAATCCTTTCAAAAAAATGCGAACAACTTATATAAGTTCAATTCCTAAACATGAGTTTCTGCACAAATTTTATAACGCGTATTAATAATAAATTTTTAGCCATTTTTTAATAGTAGATGTATGTATATAATCATGTAGCCACTTATGTATATTACACGTGTACATGTGTATTGTTTAAACGTAGCATTTGAAAATTCTGTATCTGTATGTGAAATTAATTGATTAACATTTAGTTTATTCAATTATCAATATTCATGGTACTCAGTAGGAAATGAGTTTACGTATTATTTTACACAAATAAGTAGTTGGATATGTAATAACGGAATTGATATAAAAAAAAAACATGTGCAGTGCAACGAAGGATCATTTTATTATTCACTTTGCAATAAATTTTACTTACATTATGTCGATAAATTTCGCTATTTCGAACCATGTTTCTTTGCTGCATCGTAATTATTATACTGCTATAAGACATACTTTCATATTTCCGTGAACCATTGACCCACATAAGAGTTCCTGATGCTTCCTAATTGATGATGTACATTTGTTCGAAAATTATAGTTTTAAAGTAACCTAATATTTTAGCCATTTTTAAATATTACCAACTTGCAATATTACATTTTTAAAGAAAAATGAATTACTTGATAGTACAAGAATTGAATGGTTTTATATTTAATAATATTCTCTACATTTTATGAACATTTTTTAAAGAGCTGTTTATAACTTTGATAAAAAGAACTATTTTACTATGAAAATGATAAGTATCTGAATAATTTTTTTTTCCTTTACTGGTTGATTTTGTAACATAGAAGAAGACAATATTTATTTAAATATGAGAACTATTAAAAACTTTAGAAAAGGAAAAGCTATTGAATACCAGTAATATCAGTTTTAATGAACTTTTATCGCTGGAAAAAATGTAAAAATTTTCGTTCCATTGCAGTAATAAATGTGAGTGACTATATCATATATATAAAATAACGGTAATAATTTTATATAGTTATTTTTATATATCGACTTTCCATTTTTGTAATTACCTGTTCGACTAATTTTTATTTGGGTAATTTTAAAGTATTATTGCAATCAGGTATGTGAGTGAAACTAGAGGAATTTTTATAGTGATTCTTTATTCGCACCTAGGTTTATGACGTCAAAAGGTTTGCCTGTTATGAGAATAAATTCTTCTGTGTAATTATCCGTGCCGAAAAATATAGGTAAACCATAAAATAGCAACCTTTTTACGTAATTGCTGTTAATATTTACTCACAAAATGTGGATTTTGCATTACTTCTAGATGAAACTTCTAGTTCAATTGAAAATATGTGGGACCATTGTGAAACTGTTATTTTCAATATCTTTTAATATAATAAATGCGAATAAAATAGTACTTTAACTATAAATGAGAAGTTAACAAACAATTTTGTTTACGAAGTTCAAAAGAAAGTGAAAATATGTTTATTTCAATGAATATTCTCTAGTTCTCACTAAATATTATTAATAACTATCAAAAATATTTTTTTATTGATGTGCAAATAACTTAAGCATTTATAAAATAATGAATGTTCTCATTTTTGTTTAAACACACAGTTAATTTATTTATTTCCTAAAGTTACAATCGTTCTACGTAATACGTATAAGAATGATTATTGCACAGACAGAAATCGCAGTAATGTAAATAATGGTACAGCAAATTGCAGTAACTATTGTGTTTAATAAATTCAATATACACGTATCATTTTAACAAACATGATTTGCTGGTTATTAATCTTGACTGATTATAAAATGTATTCTGAAGTTATTACTATAAATAAAATCAATTTGATTAAAATTAAACATTCGAAATTTATATCTACTTTTGTTAATTGATAAAAAAATTTTTAGACTATAATATTACAAGCATCATCTTTACAATATACGGTGTAACTTCGTTATCTGGTTGTACTTGAAATGTTTATTCATGTAATTTTTATATTATTTACAGTCAAGTAACACAATGTACCAGTTTGCTATTAATATTATGATGGCTTTTCTAAAGATCTTTTAAAGTACTATTTAATTAGTATTATTTTGTTTAAAGTTTATTTCGCAAGTAGATATTTTTCGTTTGTTATTAATACTTGTTATATTCTGTTAACACGTTAATAAGTATAAAATGAAAGTTGTAGTAGGAAATTTATATTTCAACAGAACACCTGTATAACTTGTATACAGTATTAAATTAATATTGTTTTATTATATTAAAAAGTTCATATTGTTTTGTATGTATTGTGATAAATTCCGTTCTGTCTAATATTACATAGAGTACTTTGAGGATAAGTATTTAATACTAAGAAATTAACTTTAGTTTAACCATTATTGCATATTATTGCATAACTGTTTTGCAAAATATTTTCGTCGTATTGCTTTTATGTATGCAAAGGGTTGAACGATTCCAAAAATATATCTGTAACTTTTGAATTATTTCAATATTATATACCGGAATTAGTAGTTTTTGTATTTACAGAAAATCAATTTTCATAATTGGTATGAACTTTTTTACAAAACGAACATTTTCTACTCTTCATATGTAGAATAATTTGTCTCACAATTTATAATGTTAAGGATTTAAGTAACCACATCAAAATATTTCACTTAAATCACCACGAAACGCAAGAGTAGTTTCAAATATAGGAATAATAAAATTGAAAGTGATCTTGCGTAATACTGACAAGCACATCCAACGTTATATACGTGAAACTCGCAATTACCATTTATTCGATGTCAAGAAAAAACAGGAGAACGTTACATAGACGTTCGTATGTGTATGAATTCGTTTCTACGTGTGAGAAAAAATACACGTTTACACGAAAAGGGATATTAAGTACTTCTTCACATTGCTTCTTTATACAGGTGCATCGGATAAACGTAAATATAACGCACTTGCACACATGGTATGAAGTATGTATATATACGTGTTTGGCATTGGTCCATAGTAGATAGATGTTCCTTTTCTTACGTACTATGTTAAAATTTCGTATGGCATGCTTTAGAATCGTGATGTACACGATTAAATGCTGTGAATAAAATGACAAAGTTCTGGTTGTTATTAGAATTGATGTATAATCATCAAAATATTACAATCATTTGACTTGCATTTTAAATATTGAAAGGGCAAACTTGTCAAATGTCAAAGTAATAAAATGAACGGAAATCTGGATATATTTTCAATTTTCAACAGATAATTGTCAATTTTGTTACTTTACTGCGACTTAAACATTGATACAATTACTTAATAGAAAATATACAATTAATTAATCAAATTTGGTTAAATGTAAATAGTTGACAAACTTTGTATCTTGAGTTTTTTTTATATTGACTAACAAATAATTATATTTCAGCTATTTATGGATCCTTAAAAAAATCAATATGTTAGCGATAAATAATATTTGAAAAGGTTAATTATTACATGCAATCTGATATTTACATGTTTCACATAATTTAAACCAAATAGAAATATTAGGAATACTTTTTGTAGTATCTGTACTACTTACCATTCCCAAATATAATGGAAAAGTCCAAGAAGCTTCTCATTAATTGATTGTAAAATAGATATGTTAAACTCTTGAAATTTATATATCGGTACCCAAAAATATTATTCTCACTGCGACTTAAATATTTGATTTTTATTTTCCATTGAAAAATATTACAACTTTTTCTATTCTAATTTCATTATTATTCTTTATCAGTTTATAGATACTTAATTAGCTCCTAAAACTGAAACGCTGGTGCAAGCTCAGTAATGTTGAAGTTTATTTATGTGCGCATTGCACACGTACGAGTTCATAATTTCAAGACTTTATACTTTTAAGCAAATTATATTTTCAGCTGAATGAAAATCTTGCAAAAATGTTCAGATGCAGTTAGAAAGTATGTAAAATTATACATATGTACATATTTACTGTTGCTTATATTTTTTTAAAAAGTTTTAAAATTTTTTTTACAAATTTTTGAGAAGCGAATATTCACTAAAATTAAGTAAGAAATAGATATGATAAATGATAGAACTTTTTTGAATCATGATGTTATATCATGAAATCATTCGGTTACTTTTCATACTGACAGTCTTTCGGAATCGCATGTTCCAAGGGAGATCGGTTCGTTTCGGATGGAATCGGCTAGCCTCGCTCGAACAAACATCGTGGTACCAACACGAGTCGAGAATTTGGAGCCAGGACTCTCGTTGCTTGCCGTGTGCCTTCTCTCTCTGTCTCTCCCTCTCCCTTCCTCCTGCCCCCCCGCCCCAGCTCCTCTCCCCACCCTTTCTCATTTTCTTTCTCCTTCCTTTCGTCATCGATATATCTCCTTTTCTTACCATTCCACCATTTCCCTTGTTCATCGTGCCCCTTCTTGCATTCGTTCGTTCGTTCGTTCGTTCGTTCGTTAAGTTGCCTAGTCCTGGGAATGCGCGGTCTTTCTACCTCTCTCTTTCTCCCTCTTGTTTGCTCGGTCGCTCGCTCCTTCGGTTTCTCTGTCTCGTTCCATCTCTGTTTTACTCGCTCACGCGTCTTATTGACCCGGACCCGGTTCTCTTCTCCTCTCTCTCGATTTGCCGGGTTACCTCCGACTCACCCGCCTCTTGATTGGGGGTTGAGTGGGAAGAAAGGATATCCGACGTACAAATCTATGATATATATTTTCATTTTGTCTTGTTCGAGTACGATTTAAAAAAGTCGAAATTCTTCAACTTTGCAATTTCGCGTTGTTTTATACACTAGAAATTTTTCGTGGAGTTCGATTTGCCGTTTAACATGGCAACGCATAGTGATCGTTCCCACGATACGTTTCCATATTAATAGATTTGATCTTTCTTTTGATAAAAGTTAGATATTACCTTATATGCATTGACTGTAGGACACAAGTGTATAGGGTATGCGTTAGAAATTATATTTCATATGTAGCATTAAAATTTACGTTCCATTTGAATAATATAATGCATTATATATTGCATATTGTAAGATTTCTTACAGTAGTATTATAAACAACAAAGCAAAGAATAATCTAAGGCATTAAAAAATTGATTTCTAGTATTACTAGGTATACATCTAATATTTATTATATTTCGTGTGAAGAAATTTAAAAAATATACGTATTTGGACCAACTTTTATTCGTTTTTGTAAATTTATAAAACTAAAAAGTTTAATAAGTGTTAAAAATAAAAGAAAAATTTGAACGGATGCTTTTGATTCTAGTATATAATTGTACACATATGTGTATGTATATTTACGTGTAAAAGTAAAACACAATTTTGTTCAATCGAAAGAAATCGCAAAGAATTCTTTGGCATCTTATTTTTCGACTAATTTAAAAAATTCTTCCATATCGACTGACAAGTGACACGAAGTAAGAGTTCTTCGGTCGGTAAAGCCGACTTAACACGCAGGAAAAAGGGTGCGCGAAAAGCAGGAAGTGCCAATGTGGAGCAAATTCCAGTGACCGTAGCAGTGTAACGAAACTAAGAAGGGTAAAAAAAAGGCGCGAGAAGAAAGAGCACACGGCGACAAGTCAGAGTTGGTGTATCTTCCTCTCCCTTTCGCTCTCTTTCTCTGCCTAAAAGTTGACCTCGAGTTTCAAGGGTAGAGAAGGGTTTGCAGTCGTTTGCCCCTCTACCTACCGGGAACTATGAGCCATGGCTCTCGAATTCTCTACGAACGGAAGAGAGAAAGCGACGTTGCCTTGATGTCAGTAGTGGTAGACTCCCGCCATCCCCACCACAGCTGAAATGTAGTTCGATTGGTTGGCGTACTCGGGTTTTCCTTTGTGAGCGGGCGGGTGAAAGCGTGGCTTGGCAACGCTGCACGAGTTCGCCGGCGTCCGCTGGAAGGAAGGCTAAGCGTGTGCGAGTGGAAAAAAGACAGAGGAACACAGAGAAAGAGACAAACAGACAAGCGGCGAGTGAGACTTCGGGTCGGAGTGGAAGGGGATCGGGTTGAAGAAAGAGAAAGAGAATATACAAGCGTCCAGCCTGCCCGTCTTTGCCAGGTTCGCCCTCTGTGTGTGCGGCATCGCGTGTAGAGTCGGTGGCGAGAGAAGCAATCGGCGCGTAAGCTTCTCCATGTGAAAAAGCTATTACACGTTCCACTACCGCTGTGCAACAGCCAGCGTCAGTGTGCATATACACGTAAAAGAAGCATTGCGTCTCTAAGCGAACGTGGTGTCGCGTAGAGTGCGTAATTAGCACCGTGTGTGCGAGCAAATAGAAGAGACGTTACGTTTCCAACAAAGAAAAAGGCGATATATGTACATACATATATATTTATATTTTTGCCTAAGGAAAGCGATAGTGCACGTATAAATGAATGAAGATACATACTTATACCTAATACTTTTATCCGTGCCTTCGAGAAGAAACGTTGTGTCTCTCGAATGAAAGGCTCCATGAATACTTAGGGGAAGGAA
>NW_017100130.1:886245-888141 GCF_001263275.1 Habropoda laboriosa | reverse complement strand
CTCCTCTACCCGCCATACCTACTCACGGAGCTAACGAACGGTTGAGCGTAGCGTCGAGTAGACCGCATCCCAAGTATAACGTACGTATTCACGAGGACCTTCTCCATACATCGTGGAAAAAGCGTGTATGAAACCGCTTGTGCTATCAGGAGTGTACTAGTAGTGATCGTGTAGTGCACCGGCTGGACAAGAGAAACGTGGTGTGACAGTGAGAGGACGGTAGCGCGTGCGGTGCGTATCGCGATACACGACGGCCACGAGCAAAACCCCGTACGAATGTGAGGCTGCGTAAGCGTGTGCGTATGTGTGTGTGAGTGCGTGAGTGTGTGTGTGTGTACACCTTCTCGTGAGAGCAAGCGAGCGAGTGCGTGCGCGCGCGCGCAGCGTTCGCGTGCCTGTGTGCATGTCCTGTATGAGGGAAACAGAAGAGCGTATGTGTGGTGCGTGAGTGCGTGTCGTGTAATTTCTTCGTATATCCTTCTTTTCCTTGTTGGTGGTACCGTTTGGTAAACGAGGCTGAAGTGACAGACAGACCGTCCGCGTGTACGATATGTCGGAACACCACCGCGTAGCCGGTGGCTGGGGCACAGCGAGCCCAGGAAGCCGTGAGGATGCCTCCGGTGGTACCGCCTGGTGGCCTTCGGGTTTAAACACCGTATCGCCTGAACAACAACAGCAGCAACAGCAACAACAACAGAATCTACATCAACACCTGATGAATCAACAACAGCAACTAACACAACAGCAGCAGCTAACACAACAGCAGCAAGCACAGCAACAGCAGCATCATCAGGATATCGTTAGGAGTACCGCTGCTGCAACCCAGCAGCTTTTCTCCTACAAGATGGCCTCCAGCTTTCAGAATCCAGCCACCACAGGCACGCAGTCGAATCCCGTTTCGACGTCTACGCCGGTTGGCTCCTGCATGAGGGGAGGCTATGATTATAGATTAGGAACGGGGCCCGGAACAGGCGGAGGTGTACCTGGTACACCTTCCGCACCACCGCCTGGCGTACAGTGGTGGTACCCAGGTGGAGTTATGGACGCCGGACAGAACAACCTGCATCAGCAATTGCAGGGCCAACAACAGCAGCAGCACCTCTCGCCCATTACCACACAAACGTCCACGCCCCCCGTTATGTCCCCGGTATGTTGCGACCACGATCGACCCCCTTTATGCTTCCTTTTTTTCTCGTCATTGCCTGCTTTTTAATCTTATATTCTCCTTTTTTTTTTATTCGATATACTTATATATATTTTTTTTTTTCATTCTACTTGCGCGGAATTTTTTTATGTATCTGCAAAATACGTCCGTCTGGTCTTTTAATATTTCTTATCAATCGATTTTGCAATGCTGTTTAATGAATAGGTTTAACGTGTATTATTCTAACTGACTGAATATTTTCATTCGAAGGTCTTCGTTACATTTTTGTGTCCCATATCGATCGTAAATTGTTTAATTTTGTTCTTTTTTTTTTTTTTTTTTTTTTTTTTTTTTTTTTTTTTTTGTAGGTAAAGTAAGAGATCTATTAGCAGTCTGTTAGTAACCACCCAAGATATGTAAACGTGTTTTTTGTAGTATTTTATTTTCCAACGTAAGCTTAATTACGTGTGTAGATTTATAATTGTAGTAAATGTTCAGGTTTCATAGTTTTCTTTCTTTCTCTTGTTTTTAAATATTTTAACTTCTTTTGGAAAGTATCAACTAATCGATTGCGAGTAGTTGAGCAAGTATTAATATCTCATTCTATGAAATGAAAAGAAAGAAGCAAAGCATCAAGCAGTCATAATTACAGTAATTATGATAACATGTGACTGAACGTCAATTTCTCCTTACCTGTAAGTAATATCTTTATAAAGAGATGCTTTAATACCGTGAGTATAATACTAAGAATT
>NW_017100130.1:884143-886203 GCF_001263275.1 Habropoda laboriosa | reverse complement strand
CGGTCGACATGGCTACGGTTATACTTCGACTCGAACAGTTTTGAATCAAGGTACCTATACTATGTTGTAGAGCTGTTTGGACGTTATTAAGAAAAAGAAATTTGACCAGAATTATTAAACAGATGTACGTGTAATTTGAAATTATTAGATATTTAACTAATTTGTCGCGTAAACAGCAATATGCTTGATAATTTAGAATTAGGTATTCCTTTTTCTGAACGAAATATTTATTTTATTGAACTTCAATGATAATTCGATATTTTTACCAAAAAGAATTTGATTTTAGTTCTTTTGTATTTGATAGGCAAAGTACGTGGGGATAATCAAGTTTGTTAGATACTTATCCGTGATTTTATTCGCATTCAAAAAATTTTAATAACCGATTCTATCGAGCTTGCTTTCACACTGCCGCCTGCGTTTCATTCTGACTCGCGTCTCTTGCCCCACCGACCGTTGTCCGCTATTGATTCCGGGTTTCGTGCGGCCTTCTCCGTATGTACGTTCGTGCAGCGGCTCTTGCCGCGCCGGTTCCCTTCTTTTTTTTTCTTTTTTTTTGGATTGCTTTGATCGAAATCTTTTAGTTGTTCATGATTAGAAGTAGAAAGTACAATTGATTTTAGTATTTTTAATGCAGAATGATGTATTCTGTGAATTGTTTTTCCCGCTCAAATACTTCACTATTTTTTATTTTTGTTCTGTTGGATATAATTTTTGTTGTGTTGGATATCATTTTTGCAATTATTTAGTCTTCCACACGCAAATTTGCTTCAAACTTACAGGAAAAATACAAGAAAAATGTTTAATTTTCATTAAATGTTTTATTTATTGACAATGTAAAATTGATTCCAAATTTGTAAACTATGTTGAAATTTTAGAAAATCTTTATTCCATATGATTCTTTGGTGCTACTTTTGGTTTTTCATATCTCATCTTAATAGGTACTATAATATTAACGCACGTAATATACATATAAAACGGATGTGTATAAAATATACGATGTATATTCTTATACATACTACATAAATCCAAACAAGTTAAATAAAAAATAAGATTGAACCTGCTTATTTTGAAATTTTAGAAAAGTTAGATTACTGCTCATTCCAGTTTTTTTACATTGTTTCTTCATATTAGGTATACTAGTTTAATAACTTTATACCCTTCATTTTAATCTCAATAATTTTCATTCCTTCTCGTTTATATTCTAGTATAATTAGAAGTGAACCACTCTTGTTTAATAATATAAATATATTTTAATATTTCAAATAATAAAATTAATTGTCGGTTTATGAATTATTTAAGAGCTAAGAAGCAGAAAATAAACGGCTGTGGCTTTAAAGATTCGACTAATTAGACTGTTTCAAATTGAAACATATTTTGCATCTTTCACAGACTCAACCACGAATATCGACCGAATACGGATAGACGTATATTGATATAAACATTTTCACATTTAAAACATGGTTCTGTAACAAGTTCAAATTCGTACGACGATGTCAACAAGTTACAGTTGAGCTACGTACATACGTGATACGTTATAAATAGATCTTTAGTGTTGTGCTTAAGGCAAACTTATTTAATAATATGTCGACAATGTCCGATCCAGGCGAATCGATGGGAAACGCGAGGAATATTTTGAAATTATTATTATTCTGAAATTGCAGTATTAGAGAATGTCGGTTAAGAACATCGAAGTACTGTATTTTTTCGATATTCCAATAAAGTGCATTCAATATACCGGGACATTGAAAACGTATTTGGAGCAATATTAAAAGGGGAGTTCGAATGAAAGTTAAGATTAAAGTCGGTATCTATCAGGTGAAGAGAAAGTCAGAAAGTGGTCCGAAAATTTAAGATTACAGTGATAAAGATAAGTGGAGGAAATAAACTTACGTTTTTTCTTGAACATAAAATGTTGAACATAATAGTATTAAAATAGAAAAGAAAAAATACTTTTGTGCTATTTTCTTTGTAAATTAAATTGGAATTGTTGACTTCGTTTTATATGTTATATACAAAGTAACTGATAATTATTTTTAGAAATATTGTCTTATATATCACAG
>NW_017100130.1:883129-884035 GCF_001263275.1 Habropoda laboriosa | reverse complement strand
TATCAACATACTGAAAGCTTTTTATAAAACTTTTATAATTTCTTCTAAATACATGATCTTTGAATTGTTTTGTAATTTCGTTCTACTAAAATCATGCTTTATTTATGAATTTAATTTAAAAGTAAAAATTTTCTCTTTCATTTTGATAGTGTTCTTCAATATTGAAGAATAATAATTGATGTTTAAGTTTCATCAATAAAGTAGCTTAAAACTGTTTCTAATACTAATACACGCTGATTCGTTGTAATATAAATTGTTAATGGTAATAAATCTTATTGAAATTTTATAACTACCAACAATAGTTAAAGCTATCACAGGACAGAATAGTGGAACTGAAAAATTCATAATAAGAATGATAACTGAGTAACGGTATATTTAAAATTATTAAAGATGGAAAACAATTATTCTTATTTTTACTATGTGATTAAATTTTAGAGACTGGTTGATATTTCATAATTACCGATGATGTATTTTAATCATCGCAAAATAAAATATCAAATAATAGATCAAATATCTTATATGAAGGAGGATAATAATTATACGTCTATAATGTGCGGGATAATTTGTGCGGGATCAGAATTAATTAAAGATGTAAAAAGTATTGATGCAATTTTGATAAGTTTTACGACAGTTGTTACCTTCCAGCATGCTGCTAATTTATCAACAGTCAGGTTATTTTAAACACATTATAGAACATTTCTTTCGTATAAATGGAATGAACTGAAAAAAATGAAGAATTTTTGATAAATCATTACTATTTGTCATTACCATTATTCTTTAATTTATATACATATACAATCTTTACAAAAATCAAACAACTGGTTTTAATTTTGGGAAAGATTAAAGTTAAAACATTCTGTTGAATTCTTTCCAAATTAAATGTAATTGTTAAAATAGATTCTAAAA